>NW_006415690.1:0-1262 GCF_000296735.1 Chrysochloris asiatica | reverse complement strand
TTAAGTGTCATCAAGTCAGTCTGACTCATAGCAACCCTATATAGGGCTTCCAAGGAGTAGTTGGTGAGTTAGAGCCATCAACCTTGTGGTTAGAAGTCTAGTGCTTATCCTATGGCATCACACCAGGACAGGACCTCAAATACATGGGATAAAGCTCTGGCCAGCAAGGTTGGTTTGAACCACAAAGTCGGCGGTTCAAACTTACCAGCCACTCCTTGGAAACCCTATACAGGATTGCTATGAGTTGGAACCAACTCAACAGCACTTATCAACAACAAATATCGGAAACAGCAGAAACAGAACATGCTTCAGGTTCATTCAGGTAAATCTCAGAATAGTGTCAGTGTATTGCACTGGAACTTTATAACATAGTCAAAGTAAATATGTATCCTACTTAGGTCTATATCTTACCTGTATGTCATACATTTGAAGTTTTCCCTACCCTGCTCACCTCTCTTCCAGGTTCACTACTAGGAAACTGAAGGCCAAAGCCCTAAAATGACTTACTCAGATCCAGCAGAAGGGTCAGTGATGAGACAAATTAGAATGTGGGATATGACTCTTTCATGAGTTCTCAAATTATCACCTACTAGAAGTCTAGAGGCACTGTAGGATAAGTACTGGATGGGTAACCACAAGGATGGCAGTTCAAACCTACCAGCCATTCTTGGAAACCCTACACAAGGTTGCTATGAGTTAGAAACTCAAAGGCACTTAACAACAACAACGGAAGTCTAGATAAAGAGCCCAGGTTGAGTAGTGATTAAGCACTCTACTGCTAACCAAAAGTTTGGAGGTTTGAACTCACCAGCACTATAAGGAAGAAAGATGTGGCAATCTGCAGTCCAGGAACAGAGGACCCTGGGACCATCAAGGAAGAAGAGTGGAGTGCAGGACCCTATCCAGAGAAGCAGTGACACCAGGGATGGAGGCAGAGACGATGACATGGAGAGTTGGAGCAGCTGGGGACTCTGGACTCAGGGAGGGATGGGGTCTGTGTGCTGACAGTCAAGGGGCAGGCTTGTGGGATGTACCCTTTGGTTGATTGGTGATGCATGGAGCTAATTGTAATCATTGCAATGAAATGAAGTACGATAGGATGAATGTAAAACTTATGTTCTCCCATGTAAACTATCACTTAATTCACAATAAAAACTTTTTTTAAAAAAGTCCCTGCTGCAAAAAGTTCTTGAAAGCTAGTCTCTACATGGACCTAAGGCATGCATTTTTATATTTGGTTGTGTTCCTTTCTTATGAAAGGC
>NW_006415689.1:1977-3233 GCF_000296735.1 Chrysochloris asiatica | reverse complement strand
ACCCTACACAGGGTTTCCGAGGCTGTAAATCTTTACGGGAGCAGACCGCCTCATCTTTCTCCCACGGAACCGCTGGTAGTTTTGAACTGCTGACCTTGTGGTTCACAACCCGATTCGTAACCACTACACTACCAGAGCTCCTTTCATATGAGTCCAAAATGTCCATATACAGATAGTTAGCTACATGGCACATCAGTACAACATTTCCATATACAGAGTTCTAGCTACAAGGAAGATGAATCCAACGTGTCCATAAAATGAGAGCCAGCTACATGGCAGAGTAGTACAACATTTTGATATACATAGTACTAGCTACATGGCAGATGAGTCCAACATGTCCATATACTGAGAGTGAGCTACATGGCAGATTAGTCCAATATGTGTATATTTATAGGGTCAACTACAAGGGAAATGAACATATTCATAGAGAGAGAGCTGGCTACATGGCTGATGAGTCCTACATGTCCATATACTGACAGCTATCTACATGGCAGACAAGTCCAATATGTTCATATACAGAGAGCTACCTATATGGCAGGTCAGTCCAAGACATCCATGCTCTCAGTGCTAGTTACATGGCAGATAAGTCCAAAATGTTCATATACAGTGTACTAGCTACATGGAAGAGGATTCCAAAAGATCTATATATTGAGAGTTAGCTACTTGACAGATGAGTCCAACATGTATATATAAAGGACTAGCTACAAGGCAGATGAGTCCAACATATTCATACAAAGAGAGCTGGCTACAAGGCTGATGAGTACAACATATCCATACACATAAAGCTAGCTACATGGCAGACATGTCGCATATGTTCATATACAGAAAGCTACCTAAATGGCTGATCACTCACACATATCTATGCACAGAGAGCTAGCTACATGGAAGAAGATTCGATAATGTCCATATACAGAGAGCTAGATACATGACAGACTATTGCAACATTTCTATATACAGAGTTTTAGATACGTGGCAGATGAGTCCATCATGTGTATATTTAGAGGGCTAGCTACAAGTGAGATGAGTAGAACATATTCATACAGAGAGAGCTGGATACATGGCTGATGAATCCCACACATCCATATGCTGAGAGCTAGCTACTTGGTAAACAATTCCAATATGTTCATATGCAGAGAGCTACCTACATGGGAGATCTGTCTAAGATATCCATATACAGAGAGTTACATACATTGCAGAGTAGTGCAACGTTTCCATATAAATAGAACTAGCTACATGGCAGATGAGTCCAACATGTC
>NW_006415689.1:0-451 GCF_000296735.1 Chrysochloris asiatica | reverse complement strand
AGAGAGCTAGCTACATGGCAGAGTAGTGCAACATTTCCATATACAGTGTTCAAGCCACATGACACATGAGTCCATCATGTCCATATAATGAGAGTTACCTACATGGCAGATGAGTACAGCATGTGTATATAGAGAAGACTAGCTACAAGGCAGATGAGTCCAACATGTTCATACAGAGAGAGCTGGCTTCATGGCTGATATGTCCAATGTGTCTATATACAGACAGATAGCTATATGTCAGATAAGTCCAATAACTTCATATATAGAGATATACCTACATGGCAGATCAGTCCAACATATCCATGGACAGAGAGCTAGCTACATGCAGAGGAGTCCAAAATGTACATATAGAGAGAGCTAGCTACATGGCAGAGTAGTGCAACATTTCCATATACAATGTTCTAGCTACATAGCAGATGAGTCCAAGGTGTCCATATACTGAGAGCTAGCT
>NW_006415688.1:5204-6713 GCF_000296735.1 Chrysochloris asiatica | reverse complement strand
GTCGGTTCCGACCCATAGCGACCCTGTACAGGGTTTCCGAGGGTGTAAATCTTTACGGGAGTAGAAAGCCTCATCTTTCTCCCGCGGAGCGGCAATTGTTTCTTATAGGGCATGATTATTCTTATTTTATTATAATTATTGGTAATATGATCAGGAGATAGGTGGCGGGCACGTGGCGGGTGGGCAATATGGGCCTCAGTTGGGCCTGGGCCTCGGGCGGGTGGGTTGAGCCTAGGGTGGGCAGTTTGGGCTTCTGGGGGCCTGGGCATCAGCAACCAGGCTGCAGGAGGGTTGGGCCTCAGGCGGGTGGTTTGGGCCTTAGGGGGCCGGAGTATCAGCAGCTGGGCATCGGGTGGCTTGGGCCTTGGCGGGCGGGTTAGATGGATTGGGTCTCGGGGATCTGTGCCTTGGGGACTGGGCTGAGAGCGGGTTGGGCCTCAGGGTCCCTGGGCCTTGGCAACCAGGCTACGCGGTGGGTTGGGCCTCAGGCGCCCTGGGCCTCAGCGACTGGGCTATGTGGCAAGTTCGGCCGGGGGGGAGGGGGCAACTGGGCTGTGGGCCGCCTGGGCCATGTGGCGGGTAGGCGATTTGGGTCTTGGTTGGGCCTGGGCCTTTGTGACCAGTCTGTGGGCGGGTTGGGCCTCTGGGCAGATCTTGGCCTCAGTGGGTGTGTCTGGGCCTTGGGAGGGCCTTGACCTCAGTGGGCGGTCTGTGCCTTGGGCGTTCCTGAGCCTTGGTGGCTTGGCAGAGTGCTGGTCTAGGCCGATGCAGTGGAGGGTGGGGGTAGTGGCTGCAGGGAGGTGGTGTCTGTATCTGATGACATAAAAAATGCCTCTCGCTGTCTCTCTGTACCGTGGGTACCCCAAATTTCCTGATATCTGCACCGATATCCCTCTCTATTTGTTAGGCTTTGTTAGTTTATGCTTTTTCTTCTCTGGAAATACAGCCTTCTAAACGGGGTTGCTCTAGCCCTGCACTCCAAGCTCTGCAGGGGGCAGAGGCACTCGCTGGTGCGGGAGCAGGAGCCATGTGCAGGCAGGCAAAAGCTCAAAATGCCTGTAATTCCTCAGTAATTTGAGCTTTTAAAAAAAACGAGTTCAGGATGTTGAAATATAAGATCTTATGTTTGCTCAAAGGCTGTCTGTCTGCTAGATGGAGATTTCCTTTGTGCGATTCTGCCCCTTTTCCCCAGAGCCTATTCTACCTGAGCTGCCTGGTCAGGGAAGCACCTGAAGTCAAAGCCAACACCATTCCTTTTTAATTTATTGTTCCTATCATAGTAAACTATCTAATTGTCTGTTTCAAAATGGCTAATGCCAGTGCATTTCAGGTCATTAAAGCCTAGAATATTGATCTTTATGAGTTCCATTTCATTTCTAACGTCTTTCAATTTTCCAAGATTCATTCTTCTTATATTCCATGTTCTAATTATTAACAGTTATTTGCAACTGTTTACACCCCTTTTAAGTTATGCTTCATCTGTAGTGATAGTCTTGGAAGCTATGCTCC
>NW_006415688.1:0-1294 GCF_000296735.1 Chrysochloris asiatica | reverse complement strand
CTGGTTGGCCAGCAGTGTGGCAAGACCTGGGGACTCTTGGGCCAGAGTCCATGATATGGCCACAGAGGACTAGAATGGAGAGTAAAGTGTTCAGCTGATAAGAAGGGAGGGCATATGCATAAGAACACCCATACTTGCAGATAATACACACTTGACCTGGCTTCAATGACTGGAAGATCAGAGCTCAACTAAAAGAAGAAAGAAGAGGAAAAAAGAGTAATCTGATACAATTTGGTGAACTTGACCTACACCTGGATGCAGTAGTTCAAAAGAGGGAACAAATTTTTACAGTGAGGATCATTCCCACCCCTTCCATACACAGAGTAGACAGGGGTGGGCAACTTGGACATTGGCTACCCAAAATGGGGAGGTAAAAAGGCGGGAAGTGACTGGCTTCCAAGCTGCCAAGAGGGAGCCTAGATCCAGAGGGCAGGGAGGAAGGTAGAGTCTCCACTGAACAGTATCCAATCTGTTTAGGCGGGGTTGATGAAAAGAAATGGGAATAGGTCTCTTGTGGCACAAGAGTGAACAATTGTTATCAGGACTCAGTGTGAGGGTTGGAAATGCAAAGGTAGATATTTTGTAGCAAAAGGAGGGGAGTGATTGACTTTTCAGTCCAGGAGCGGAGGTCCCTGGGACCATCAAGAGAGAAGAGAGGAGTGCGGGATCCTACCCAGAGAAGCAGTGACACCAGAGATGGAGGCAGAGATGATGATGTGGAGAGATAGAGTGCTGGGAACTCTAGACCCAGAGAGGGAGAGGGGCTGTGATGCATGGAGGGGATTGTAACCATGGCATTGATTGGTTGATGATGCTTGGAAGGGACTGTAACCAAGACAATGGAACGGTATACAATAGGATGAATATAAAACTAATGTTCTCCCACGTAAACTATCACACAATTAATAATACAACATTAAAAAAAAATGAAATGGAACACATAAACATTGCTATCCTGGCATTAATGAGCTGAAATGGACTGGTATTGATCATTTTGAATCTGACAATCACATGGCTTGCTATGTTGGGAATGACAAATTGAAGAAGAATGATATCACATCCATCATCAAAAAGAATATTTCAAGATCTATCTTGAAGTACAGTGCTGTCTGTGATAGGATAATATCCATAAGACTACAAGGAAGACCAGTTAATACAACTATTATTAAAATATATGCACCAACCACTAAACCCAGTGATGAGGTAAATGAAGATTGTTACGAACTTCTTAAGTCTGAAATTGATCAAATATGCAATCAAGATGTATTGCTAATTAGTGTTGATTGGAATGCAA
>NW_006415687.1:4709-5271 GCF_000296735.1 Chrysochloris asiatica | reverse complement strand
TGTCTTTCTCTGTTGAATTCATGATTTTTGTGCTTTCTTGTGTGTTTCCTCATAGTTTTAATGTTTTCATATTCTTCTTGGATTCTCATTGTCTTGGTATGCTGTGAAGTATTAATTTTCTTTGAGGTTGCCTTATGGTCCATTGACTTCTCTGTCCATTTAGTGCAGCCTATTTTCTCCTATAATCTACCTGAACTTCTCATTGTCTCGATCTCTTTTCCTACGTGTTCACTTTCTTTTGCATTGTACTTGTTTAGGTCATAGACTGCCCTCCCAGAGTCTCTGAGTTTGTTCTTATAGTTTTGTTGACATTTCTTCTTTCTGTTGACTTAATTCAAGGAGGTGCTTCCATGTACATCAATCTCTGGTTGTTGTCTGTTCTTGTTGGTTCTCGGTCCACAGAACTCCCTTTAGGATGTTTTGTAGTGCAGGGTTAGCTTCTGTTTATCCTGGAATGTTTTGATTACACTCTCATATTTGATTGATAGCTTTGCTGGAAAAAGGATTCTTGGTTGGCAATTTTTTTTCTTGCAGGGTTTTATATATGTCTCCCCATTGCCTT
>NW_006415687.1:0-1954 GCF_000296735.1 Chrysochloris asiatica | reverse complement strand
AATCGTGACCCACAGCGACCCAGTATAGGGTTTCCAAGGGGCATCTAGTGAGCTCTAATCACACTCCTTGCACTTCGAAAGGCTTTGCAGTCTGGCACATTAACCCACAGAATCACAGCAGGACTGCTTTGTTATTGGCGTTTCAGCTTGGGCTGGCCTGCCCCTTGATGGGCAGGCCTTAGGCTCTGAGGCTGGGCACAGGGCTGGCCTAGGCCGAAAAAGCTGAAGGAGGGGGCAGGCAAATGGCGCGGCTGTGTCTGATGATGTCTACAAGGCCTCTCTTCTGTCTCCCTGTGCCATGACCCCAATTTGCCCTATATCCACGCCGACAATGCCCAACATGGCAATCAGGCCCGCCTGGGATGGATCACACTAGTTCCTGTGGACCCGCTAGCTCTCTGAGAGTGTCCGTCCTCTGAATGTCTCCGCTCAAGCCCTGAGCTCCATGCTCTGCAATGGGAGGGTCAGTCCCTGGGGTAGGAACTAAGCCCAGGCAGGTAGAGGCTCAAAATGCTTGTAACTCCTCAGCAGTTTGATTTTTTAAAACAACAAGCTCATAATGTTAAGGCCTAATGTTTTATGTTTGCCCCAAGGCTGTCTGTCTACCAGACCGGGGCCTCTCTGTGCGAAACCATCCCCGTATTCTCCGGAGCCTGCGTACCTGTGCTGCCCAGTCAGGGAAGTGCCGGAAGTCCCCCTAGATACATTTTTAATAACAATCAAAAAAAAGGTAAAACAAAATTAAGAGTAGTGGCTGACATTGCTTTGTACAGCCAAATATCTCATGGGCTTGGTTCCTAGGTTTGGAGGTTTAGGGCCTGTTCTACCTCCTAGTTCGATGCAATAGTGCTTGGGGTCTTAAAAGCTTGCAAGCTGCTATCCAAGGTACAACAATTGGTCTTGGACAAGCAATAGAGGCTCAAGAGGAGTCTCGAATACAAGGAAATGCAATGTTATTGCTTCCATGAACAACAGCCACCTTTGTCAATGAGACCAGAAGAAGTGCATGGCGCTTGGCTACCTTTACTGAACACTCTGGGCAAGGATTTTATAAAAGAATCCTGAAGGGAAATGCAGAACAGGATTTCAAATTCTCATGGAATCTAGACTTTCTGGAGCCATGTCGCAGCATGAAACCCCGAAACTACAGGCCTGAGACCATCTTTACATCTTAAGCCAAAAATATCCCCAGAAGTCTTTTTAGAACGGATCAACAGTTCATCTTAACTAGCAAACAATCTCTGCTTTGCTCTCATAACATCTAGCTGTCTGGGACAGAATTGACACAGCAACTCGAAAGATTAGGCAGGAATCTTCAGGACCAGTGAGTTTCTGATAATGAGGGAGGAACGGCTCAGAAAAGGAGGGTGAGAATGTCTGTGCAACTTAATGTCATCAATGTCACTGACTGGCACATGCAGAAATTACTAAATTCGTATATGCTTTGCTGTGTATTTTCTCAACAACAAAAAATAATTAAAACAAAAAAACAAAAAAACACTGTACAGAGAACAAACAAGATGGTGGATGGGTGGAAGTGAAGTAAGGAGCTCCATCAGTAAGAACACAGAATGCCCGACCAAGTAGGCTCAGGGGATGGTCACAGAACTTTAAACCACATATAAAGGAATATTTAGAAAGTTGGAAGGCTTACAGCTGGGGGAATTTGTGGCAGAAGCAAGAAATCCATTGCTTTCTAGTCCGTGATGCTCAGCTAGCTGCTCCAGGAGCCACCATCTTGGGTGAGACCAAGCGGGGGAAGGATCGGAGCAGCCACAGACGCCTGGCAGAACCACAGAGATAAAGGTGTAGACATTCTTTTCTTTTGGTATCTGTTCATTGGTCCCTAGCTGTCTGCACACCTCCATTCTGGTGACTATAGGGGTGCCTGAGCTAGTGGGCACCCCAGCCCCACCCTTGGAGGGTTCTACTACACATGCGCACAGATCTCCTC
>NW_006415686.1:3200-4432 GCF_000296735.1 Chrysochloris asiatica | reverse complement strand
CACCACCACCACCAAAGAGTAAAAAGAAATGGAAAAATGAATGGAAAAATATTTTTAGAAACAACATATCCAACAAGGGTTTAACTTCTAAATTTATAGAAATCTTAACACCCCCACCATAAAATGACAAACAATTCAATTTTAAAAATGGGCAAGAATATAAACAGACACTTCACCCAAGAATACATGCAGGCAGCTAACAAACACATGAAAAGATGCTTACGATCATTAACCATTTTGTTGTTAGGTACCTTTGAGACTCAGTCCTGTTCCATACCAACATTGTTGCTGCCACTTTGGCCACTCAGAAAACAATCCATCTCCTTGGGCGGTCTTTCTGTTTTTCAATTACTCTCTGGGTTACTAAGCACTATGTCCTTCTCCAGGGACTGGCCCTTCCTTATTACATGTCCAAAACACGAGAGATGAATTTTATCATCCTCACTTCAAGGAACATTCTGGTGGTACTTTCAAGATAGATTTATTTGTTATGCTGGCAGTCCATGCTATTTTCATTCCCCGCTTCACACCATTAAGCTCAACTCTACTTTTTTTTTTTTTTGTACAATGACTCTGTATTCCTTCCATCTTCTTTTTCTTCCCCCCCTTAATGTTTTATAGTGAATTATATGATAGTTTACATGGAAGAACATTAGTTTTACATTCATTCTATTGTATATCATCCGTTTCATTGCCATGGTTATATTTCCCTCCATGCATCATCAACCAAACAAAGGGTATATCCTGCAAGCCCGCCCTCCACACTTCCCTGCCCTCCCT
Organism: Chrysochloris asiatica; assembly: GCF_000296735.1. Taxonomy (NCBI): domain Eukaryota; kingdom Metazoa; phylum Chordata; class Mammalia; order Afrosoricida; family Chrysochloridae; genus Chrysochloris; species Chrysochloris asiatica. Next base: position 3,652 of record NW_006415686.1, on the reverse strand, counting down.
AGTCTTCAGCACACAGTCGCTCTCACTCTCTGGATCTAAAGTCCCCAGCTGCTCCATCGCTCCACGTCATCATCTCTGCCGCCATCTCAGGCATCACTGCTTCTCTGGGTAGGGTCCTGCTCTCCGCTCTTCTCTGTTGGTGGTTCTAGGGACCTCCACTCCTAGACTGGAAGTTAATCACTCCCTTCCTTGTTATAAAACGTCTACATTTACATTTCCAACCCTCACAATCAATACTGATAACAATTATTCACTTTTGTATCACAAGAGACCCATCTGCATTTCATTTCATCAGCTCCGCCTAGACAGATTGGATACTACTCACTGGAGATTCTGCCTTCCTTCAGGCCCCCTGGGTCTAGGTTCCCTCTTGAAAGCTTGTAAGCCAGTCAGTTCTTGCCTTTGTAGCCCCTCCTCTCCCCCATTTTAGGTAGCCAATGTCCTGTTGCCCA
>NW_006415686.1:0-1085 GCF_000296735.1 Chrysochloris asiatica | reverse complement strand
CAGAATTAGTGCCCTCTCAATTCTACTTTGAGGAGGCTTATCTTCTCCTATCATTTTGGTGCCTTCCAACCTGAGGAGCTCATCTTCCAACACTATATCTGATAATGCATGCAGCTAATCATAAAGTTTTCAACTGACTAACCATTCAGAAGTGGCTTGTTTCTCCTTCTTCTCAGTCTGTCAGTCTGGAAGCTCCACTGAAGCCTGTCCACCATGTGACCCTGCTTGTGGAATAGTTTACAGCAACATACAATCCACCATAGTATGACAAACTGACAGATGAGTGGTGGTTTTATTGGATAGACTAATTTACACTTAAGGTAATTGCTGATAGGAAGGACTTACTCTTGTCTATTTGCTATTTGTTGTTAGTTTTTTTTTTTTAGTGTCTTGTAACTTCTTTTTTCCTTTTTCTCCAATGCTGCCATTATTAGTGTTTAGTTAATTTTTTTGTAGTGAAACATCTAGCATCTCTTCTCCTTTCAACCTTTTATATAGTTGTTGTCATAAATTATATTTTTATATATTATATCTTCAATAGCATATAGTCATATTTTATGTATGTTAGAACCATGTAGAGCACAACTACTAAAGTTACAAATGAAAAAAATATCATAAAATGGACCCTTGCACTTGTCCATGAGATGACTTTTATCAGAGATCTTTTTTATCTACATATATTTGTGAGTTATTATGTAGTATATTTAAAGGTCTAGCTGAAGAAATGCCATTAGCATTCTTTTGTAGTACACATTTCTTGGCACAAATTCTCTCAGCTTTTATTTATTTAGGAATGTTTTATTTTAACCCTCATTCTTTCTTAAAAAAAAAAAATTATCGTGATTTGAGTGAAGCTTTACAGACAAGAACATCAGTTTTATGTTTCTCTGTTCTGAAACCGTTTGAGCAAAATTGGTGTCATCTTTTCTCTGAATGTTTGATAGCATTCTCCAGTATCTAGATCTTAACTTTTTTTGTTGTTCGGAGTTTTATAATGATGCAATAAAATTTCTTCTTTTGTTATAGATTGTTCAAGTTGGTTTTTTAAAAAAAATTAATTCTGTTAGTTTAGGTAGGTTATGTTT
>NW_006415685.1:3403-4483 GCF_000296735.1 Chrysochloris asiatica | reverse complement strand
TGCAGATTCAACATTATCCTTCAAAGTTATATATTATTCTATTATGTGTTTGTACCAAATTTGTATAACTAGTCTTGTGTTGATGGACATTTAGACTGTCTCCACCGTTTAGACATACAATTGGTGTGTCTCTTGTAGACAATATATTGAAGGATCCTCTTCTCTCATCCATTCTACCACTCTGTCTCTTGACTGGTGCATTTAATCCATTGACATTCAGTATAATTATTGATAGGTATTAATTAAATGCTGTTATGTTACTTTGTGTGTTTCTTTTATGCTGCTTGTATCCTTATTCCACAAAATTATCAGCACTGAGTTCATTTTTTTTGTGGGTGTTATTTTTTTCATTTTCATTTCTGTTGTGTTAATATTTACTGTTGGTGTGGAACTGTAAGGTAAGAACTGGACTGCTAACCTACCAGTAGCTCCTTGGAAACCCATTACTTGGTTGCTATGAGAAAAAACTGGCTCAATGGCAATTAACAAAAACAATAATATTCACTAACTCATTCTGATGTTCCTCTTTTGTTATTTGAATGTGAAGGTGTGTTAATTTTTGTTGAGGTTACCATGTAATTTTTTAACTTTTCCCCCATTTAAAACAGTCTATCATGAAATCTTAATGATTAGTAGCTGAGCACAGAACCAGTTGTGTCACCTAAGGATGGAGAGCTCCATCACCAACAACACAGAATACTGGACCAAGCAGGCTCAGGGGATGGTGCTCGAACCCTGAACCACACATAAACAAATATTTAGAGGAATAGAAGGCTTACAGGTAGGATAATTTGTCACAGAATAAAAAAATCTACTGCTTGTTAATTCAAGACACTCAGCTACTCCCGGAGCTGCCATCTTGGAGAAGTATCAGAACAGCCACAAACGCCTGACAGATCAACAGAAATACAGTTGTGGACATTCTTTTTTTTTTTTTTTTTTTGTGTCTGTTCATTGGTCTCTCGCTATCTGTGCATCTCCATTATGGTGACTACAGAGGATGCCAGAGTGAATGGACACCCCACCCCCACCCCTGGAGGGTTCTACTACACATGTGTACAAATCTCCTTAAAATTTAAA
>NW_006415685.1:0-942 GCF_000296735.1 Chrysochloris asiatica | reverse complement strand
TATCTTGATCTCCAAGGAGCACTCTGGCTGCACTTCTTCCAAAACAGATTTGTTCCTTCTTTTGGCAGCCCATGACACTTTCAATATTCTCCTCCAACACCATAACTCAAAGGCATCAATTATTCTACTGTCTTCCTTAGTCACTGTCCAGCTTTTGCATGCATATTAGGTTATTGAAAATACCATGACTTGGATCAGGCGACCTTAATCCTCAAACTGACATCTTTGTTCTTCAACACTTTTAAAAGGTCTTGTGCAGCAGATTTATCTAATGCAATATGTCATTTGATTTCTTGACTGCAGCTTCAGGCAGTGTTGGTAGTTGATCAAAATTTCTTTAAATTCTGATGTGTTTGTGTTGTTAAGTTTGTTTAGTTATTTCAGATTCTTTTATTTTCATTTCATCTGTGAATGCCCTAATCTCACCATTGTATTTGAGGGACAGCTTTAGTGTGTATATGATTGTTGGTTGGAAGTTGTTTACTTTTTTTCTTCTTTCATAGTTTTATATATGTTATCCCATTGCCTTATTTTTTTTTTTAAGTTTTTATTGTGTATTGAGTGATAGTTTACATGGGAGAACATCAGCTTTATACTCATCTTTTCATTGCAATGATTACAATCTCCTCTGTGTATCATCATTCAACAGTATTTGCTTCTTTTTTTATTTTTTGGGGGATGGGGGCTGTACACAGAAACACTCAAGAATATATAATAATTTAAACAACCAATGATACATTCTGCAAGCCTGCCTCCTGGCCACCAGCACAGAACCTTTCTCTTTCCATGAGTCTGGAGTCCTCAGTTGCTCCCTCTCTCAATGTCCTCATCTCTGCCTCCATTTCTGGTGTTTTTTGCTTCTCTGATTATGATCCCATTTTTTTTTTTTTTTTTAAATGTTTTATTGTGAATTATGTGATAGTTTACATGGGAGAACATTAG
>NW_006415684.1:4045-5133 GCF_000296735.1 Chrysochloris asiatica | reverse complement strand
ATTCCAATCACCATTAATTATCAAAATGTCTTGATTTTAATCAATTTCAAGTTGAAGAAGTTTATAGAATTCTTTAATTTCATCATCACTGGCTTTAGTGGTTGGTGGTTAAATTTGAATAATAATGGTATTAACTCTTCTTCCCTTTAGGCATATTGGTATACTATCACAGACAGCATTGTATTTCAAGATAGACTGTATTAAGTCTTCCTTCTGTTTTTGCATGGTTTCCAATTTTTCTTTTATTTTTTAATCTTGTTTTACTTTATTATTTTAAGATTTTGTCTGGTTTACTTGTGTTTCATCTTCAGTTTTCTTGATCATTCCCTCAATGTGTTTAAGGTACCTAAATATATTTCTTCTGAGTCTTTATCAAGAAGTTCAGATACCACTTCTGGTATTATATTTCCTGACTACATTTTGGCCACTTGTGTAAGGTGCGCTATCTTGCTTCTTTTAATAAACTGGAATTGTCTGTGTTTTCTAAGACATTGTGGTATTGGGTACATATTTAATGATTGTTTGTTGGTATACTCCCAGGCACTCATCACCTATCTCCTTGTGGATGTAATAGAAACTGGAAGTGTGACTGCAGTTCTTGTTCATTGTTAGTGTAGTGTAGTTCAGGGTGCGTTTACCTGCTTCCTGAAGCAGGGATGCTATACCAGGTGCTATACAAAGGCTATACACGAGCTGGTGCCACTAACTGCTGGATTGGTGGGGGTGGGACTGGCCATACCCCCAGCTGCCAGGAAGGCACAAGAACAACAGAGAACCACATCCCCCTTGCCACCAACGTTGAATACTGTTCTATACCTACAGCTGCCTGCAAAAGCTCAAGATGACCTTTCTGCTCCAGGAAAGGCTTCAATCTGCCTATTTTTCTTCTCTCTTACTGCACGTGTTCTGTTTCCTCTTCCAGGTGACACTCAATCCACCTCTCTGTCCTATCTTCTGAAACTTAGGGTTCCATTATCACCATCTGTATTTATTTCACTTGGTCCCCAAGGTCTTTGCTGGAAGTGTTTTCTCAGCATGTCTGCAAATTCCACCATCTTGCCCCAGAAGTCCAAAGCTGCAATCTTTAT
>NW_006415684.1:699-1285 GCF_000296735.1 Chrysochloris asiatica | reverse complement strand
TTAGTGTCTAACTCATCAAATCTGATCTTGAGGTGATCTCTAAATTCAGGTGGTATATATCCAAGGTCATATTTTGGCTCTGTGGACTTTAAAAAATTTTCTTCAGCTTTAGCCTGAACTTGTATATGATGGTCTATTCCACATTGTGTTTAGGCTGTCCCTATTCTTGTTTAGGCTGATGGTATGGAGTTTTCCCACTCTTTTCACATATGTAGTCAATTTTATTTCTGTGTCTTCCATATGATGAGATCCGTGTGTATAGTCATCTTTTATGTTGTTTAAAAAAGTTATTTGTAGTGAAGAAGTCATTGGTCTTATAAAATTATATCATGCAATATCCAGCATCATTCCTATTACTAAGGTCATATTTTCCAATGATTGATCCTGCTTCTTTTTTTCCAACGTTGTATTCCAATCATCAGTAATTATCAATATATATTGATTGCACATTTTATCAATTATGCAATCTAATAACTGATGAAGTTGGTAGAATTATTCAATTTCATCATCACTGGCTTGAGTGGTTCCTACATCAATTTGAATAATAATTGTATTGACTAGTCTTCATTGTAGGCATATGGATATT
>NW_006415684.1:0-599 GCF_000296735.1 Chrysochloris asiatica | reverse complement strand
TTAGTGTCTAACTCATCAAATCTGATCTTGAGGTGATCTCTAAATTCAGGTGGTATATATCCAAGGTCATATTTTGGCTCTGTGGACTTTAAAAATTTTTCTTCAGCTTTAGCCTGAACTTGTATATGATGGTCCATTCCACATTGTGTTTAGGCTGTCCCTATTCTTGTTTAGGCTGATGGTATGGAGTTTTCCCACTCTTTTCACATATGTTGTCAATTTTATTTCTGTGTCTTCCATATGATGAGATCCGTGTGTAGAGTCATCTTTTATGTTGTTTAAAAAAGTTATTTGTAGTGAAGAAGTCATTGGTCTTGTAAAATTATATCATGCAATATCCAGCATCATTTCTATCACTAAGGTCATATTTTCCAATGATTGATCCTGCTTCTTTTTTTCCAACGTTGTATTCCAATCATCAGTAATTATCAATATATCTTGATTGCACATTTTATCAATTATGCAATCTAATAACTGATGAAGTTGGTAGAATTATTCAATTTTATCATCACTGGCTTGAGTGGTTCCTACATCAATTTGAATAATAATTGTATTGACTAGTCTTCATTGTAGGCATATGGATATTATCTTATCACAGA
>NW_006415683.1:3778-4577 GCF_000296735.1 Chrysochloris asiatica | reverse complement strand
CAAGGTCAGCAGTTCGAAACTACCAGTTGTTCTGCAGGAGAAAGATGAGGCATTCTGCTCCTGTAAAGATTTATAGCCTTGGAAACCCTGTACAGGGTTGCTATGGGTCAGAACCAACTCCGCGGCACACAGCCACCACCAGCCACTGCCATATAGTTCTCCCCCCCACCATTAAAATTACTATTGAGAAATTACTATGGAATAGTTCTACTCTGACATAGATTAGGTCACCATAGTTGGAATTGACTCCCGAGCAATAACTTTAGTATAAATCTAAGTTTGATGCCTGAAATTAGTATGTTAATATAAAAGAAATGATGAAATATTCTAATAGTGAGTGTGTCTGAAGAGACAAACCTAGAACATATTCTATTCTGAGACACTGGATATACTTGAAGTGTGAAAAAATATATACTGAGAAGGAATGATGGGAGAAGAGCATGGATGCAACATCTGACCTTCTCTGATGTTGATGAACCTCAACATCAGCTCAGCATCAATTCTTATGGGGCAAAGGTCACCCTCCAATCTTCTTTATCAATTCTGACACCAATCATACCTAATACAACATTCTCTTCTTTTCTACTGCATTCTATAAGTCATTGGAATATCCACACAGGATTTACAGACAATATTCAGGATATTTGGATTTATTAGGGAAGTTACTATTGTTGAGTACCATAATTTGGTACTGACTCATAGCAACCCCTGAACCAAGAAGCAGTTGTTTGAACAGAACATGGGAACACCGAATGTTTTAAATTTAAGAAAGGTGTGAGACAGGGTTGTATTCTTTCAC
>NW_006415683.1:0-3214 GCF_000296735.1 Chrysochloris asiatica | reverse complement strand
AAAAGTGCCATGGGCTGCCAAAAGAACCAATAGATCTGTTTTGGAAGAAGTACAGCCAGAGTGCTCCTTAGAGACCAAGATGGCCAAACTTTGTCTCTCATACTTAGGACATATAGTCAGGAGGGAACATTCACAAGAGAAGGATATCATGCTTGGTAAGATGGAGGGTCAGAGAAAAAGAGGAAGACCCCCAAAGAGATGGATTGGCCAGATGGCAGCATTGATGGACTCAAATGTGGCAACAGTTAGTGAGGTTGGCCCAGGATCGGACATCGTTACGTTCTGCTGTGCAAAGGGTCGCTATGAGTCGGTTCTGACTTGATGGCACCGAACAACAACAACATAGCAACCCCTAAGAGCGACTGGTGGGTTGAACTTTTGGTTAGCAGTCCAGTGCTTATCCTACAGTGCCACACTAGGATCCCATTAGGCAAGTTGACAGGTCATAATTTACTATCAAAATTGCTCAGTATCCATTTCTTCTGGCCAGGCATGCCTCTTCTCAGCTGTTTCCACGGGAATGCCTTTTTGTCGGGCCTCAAACCGAACACCATTCTTGAGAATGGCATGGATTTGTTCTCTTGTGTACAGGATCGCTAGGAGTCAGAAACAACTTGATGTCATCCAAAACATTCTTCAAAACTATAAATGAATACGGTAGACACATGATCACAATAGTCATCTCCTTGATATATAATTTTGTTATTATATGAGTCTGTGATATATTTAATGTAAAAAGAAAGTGAAAAGATAGTTCTAATCAGTTTGAGAGAAGGTGTTATTGATGTTGTTGCTAAGTGCCATTGAGTCAGTTCTGACTCAGCAAAACTGTATAGGGTTTCTCTGGTGTTTGAACCACTGACCTCGTGGCTCATAGCAATTTTGCTTATCCTACAGCACCACACTAGGACTCCTTAAGAGGAAGTAATAGTAATCAATTGTTCTAAAACTAAGTCTAAAACATGTAATTATTATTATATACTTAATAGTCATTTCTCAAAATACTGACTTTCAAAATTAAACAATTACTTTCCAACACACTTTATTTTAATCTGTCTGTGCATTCTGAAATTTAAGAATGACAACTGAGGTGGACTATAGCCTGTAAATCCACCAAGTACTGTAAATTTTAAGAAACAGAGATTAATATTCAACCTCTTAGTCCTACTACAAATGTTGGGGAAAAACAACATAGGATATATGACATATTTCTTATTAATAGTAATAAAAATGGTGGTGGTGGTGCTGATATGCTGTGGAGTCAGTTCTGACTCATAGAGACCCTGCACTGGGTTTCCAAGGCTGTAAATCTTTACAGGAGCAGAAAGCCTCATCTTTCTTCTGCAGAGAAGCTGATAGTTTCAAACTGCTGACCTTACGGTAAACAGCCTGACTCATAACTACTATGCTACCAGAGCTCCTTATAAATAATAAAAATAGCTGCTCATATTGGATGAAAGAATTATGGGTTAGCAAAAATATTATCAGATGTCTTTCTTGAAACACATAGATTTCAGATTTTTGTAATTTAAACCAGCATTTGGAATCATCTCTAGGAGAAACTGATATGTAAAGAGTAGTCATATAAAATTGTTCTAGCTGAATGGTGCCTACATTTCTCTTGTGATTTTTTAAAAAATCATAAATTCTCTTTTTTCTTAGTTAATTTTTTTCTATAAAAATATTTCATTCTGTACTAATCTCTCTTCTTATTCTTTTTTTCTGGCCCTGTTTTCACTTTTATGAAGAACTCAACCTACGGCCCTTAACATTTTAACTAATTGGTCTGGCTTATTTAGTTATAACTCTATTATCGGCAGTTCAAGCTCACCAGCTGCTTCCCAGAAACCCTATACAAGGTTGCTCTGGGTTGGAAGTGACTCGACGACACTTAACAGTAACAAAAACAAATTATATTGCTATCGTTCTAAGAATCATTTTAGAAATAAAACAGAGCACACTGGAAAAAGTGACTTTATTTTTTAATATCTAAAGGATCTACTCTGAATCTTAGGTTTGTAAGTAAGAGTGATACAATATTCCACTCAATTGTTCATGGTTTGAATCAAGTACAGGTTTGATGTAATTAGCTTTTGCTTTAAGATAATCTATGTTTCATGTTCTGTGGAATCATTTGACATTAGAAATACATCTGGTTGTTAATTTAGTGGACTCCAAAAAACACAGCATACATTATTTGACAACTATACAAAATGAATGATACAAATTTCCTTAACGTTATTCTAAATATTGATTTTGAAAAATACGAAATACATTTACCTATTATATTCTAAATTATTTTGATTCATTTTACTGTGCTTCAGATCTATTTTCCCTTCTAGAATGTTAGTGTCACTAGGACAGCACCATATTTGACAAATTCACTCATGGAACTCTAGAATTGGGGACAGTGTTTGGCACAAATTAAGTTCTAAAGGAAGGAAATATTCCGCTTTGAAACTGATTTCTTGTTATGCAGATTTCAAATATTAAAATTTGGTAAATTTGCTCACTAACCAAATTGCAACAGCAAGGAATGTTCTAGGAATATTATAGCAGACATGGTCTAACAATGAAATTGCTATAATGGCTATTATGAAAATTGATTACATATTGCAATTAAAGTTTTGCTTATTTAAAAGTGACCACATTATATTCAGTCAGGAGATTACCTTCTGAAACCTGTTTCTATCAATTTTGACAAATATAATGAATAATTTGATATAGATTTATACTGGTGATTGTTGTTGTTGTGAAGTGCTGTCGAGTCTGTTCTGACCCATAGTGACAGTGTATAGAGCTTCCGAAGAGCAGCTGGCGAGCCTGAAGCACTGACCTTGCAGTTCAAATGGCTTTGCAGTCTGGCGCACTAACCGACAGCACCACACCAGGACTCCTATTCGTGATGTTGTTATGTGCCATGGAGTCTGTTCCGACTCATCGAGACCCTGTACAGGGTTTCCAAGGCTGTAACCCTGTACAGAGTTTCCAAGGCTGTAAATCTTTATAGGAGTAGAAAGCCTTATCTTTCTCCCACGGAACAGCTGGTAGTTCCGAACTGCTTACCCTTAGGATAGCAGCCTGATTCGTAATCACTGTGCTACCAGAGCTCCTTATTATTGGTGATTGTTGTTGTTGTTAAGTGCCATCGAGTCGGTTCCGACCCATAGCGACCCTGTATAGGGTTTCCGAGGGTGTAAATCTTTACGGGAGT
>NW_006415682.1:3605-4510 GCF_000296735.1 Chrysochloris asiatica | reverse complement strand
TGGAATACAAGTTTGGATCCATGAAATTGCTCTCCTTTTGATACATTTTTCTCATTGAACAATCCTCAAGAATCATTACTTAGAAACCAAATTATAGGAGAGTCTCTTTTTCAAAATAACAGAATGCCAATAAGTCAAACCAAGAACATTTTTCACATTTTACTGACGAACAGCACATGCAGGATTCTTTGTCTTTTCTAAGTAAGCTACTGATATCAATATATAATTGAATTATATTGTGTGAAAATAAGAGAATAGCATTGTATGAAAAGATTATGAAGAGGGATTTTGAAAGAGATACGACAATTGTAACCGATTGAATCAGGATCGCGTTAAAAAGGGGGTAAACACTACGTTCCAGAGACAGAATAGTCAAAGCTCCTTTGGAATGGAATAAACTGTAACAAGTTCTTTTTTCTATCTTGCTAGGAAAGAAACAAAATTGTTTCCTAGATCCTGATCTCCTTAGATAAAGGTTCTCATGAATGTCATAAGTGCTGCGGACACGTCTCTTTGCATGTAATTGCTATCACTGTTGACACGTTTATCTCTGTCAACAATCTGGAATACTCATTATTCAGATACGAAATACTACAAGACACTCTTTGTCAAATTAATAGGATTCCAATAAGTAAAACGAAAGTCATTCTGCATATACTTAGGCATCCTGATATCATTAGACACACGTTCTCAAGAGTGGAATACAAGTTTGGAACCAAGAAATTGCTCTCCTTTTGACACATTTGTCACATTGAACAATCCTCAAGAGTCATTACTTATACACCAAATTCTAGGAGAGACTCGTTTTCATAATAACAGAAATCTAGTAAGACAAACCAAGAACATTTTGCACATTTTACTGATGAACAGCACATGCAGGATTCTTTGCCTTTTGTAAGTAAGCT
>NW_006415682.1:0-1048 GCF_000296735.1 Chrysochloris asiatica | reverse complement strand
GCATTGTATGAAAAGATTATAAAGAGGCTTTTTGAAAGAGATAGGACAATTGTAACCGATTGAATCAGGATCCCGTGAAAAGGGGGTGAACATCAGGTTCCAGAGACAGAATTCTCAAAGCTCCTTGGAATGGAACAGACTCTAACACGTTCCAAATTCTATCTTGTTAGGAAAGAAACAAAATTGTTTCCAAGATCCTGATATCCTTAGACAAAGGTTCTCATGAGTGTCATACAAGGTGCGGATACTCTCTTTACATGAAATTGCTATCCCTGTTGACACGTTTGTCACTGTCAACAATTCTGAATACTCATAATTCAGATACCAAATACTAGGAGACACCCTTTGTCAAATTAAGAGGATTCCAATAAGTCATACGAAAGACATTCTGCATATCCCTAGACATCCTGACATCCTTAGACACAAGTTTTCAAGCATGGAATACAAGTTTGGATCCATGAAATTGCTCTCCTTCTGACAAATTTGTCTCTTTGTACAATCATCAAGAATCCTTACTTAGAATCCAAATTCTAAGAGAGTCTCTTTTTCAAAATAACAGAATTCCAAAAAGTCAAACCAAGGACATTGTGCACATTTTACTGAGGAATAGCATATGCAGGATTCTTTGCCTTTTCTAAGTAAGCTACTGATTTCAATATATAATTGAAATCCATAGTGTGAAAATAAGAGGATTGCATTGTGTAAAAAGATCATAAAGAGAATTTTTGAAAGAGATACGGCAATTGTAACCGATTGAATCAGGATCACGTTAAAAACAGGGTGAACACCAGGTTACAGAGACAGAGTTCTCAATGCTCCTTTGGAACGGAACAAACTCTAACACGTTCTATTTACTATCTTGCTAGGAAAGAAACAAAATTGTTTACTAGGAGACACCCTTTGTTAAATTAATAGGATTCCAATGAGTCAAACGAAAGACATTCTGCATATCCGTAGACATCCTGATATCCTTAGACACACGTTCTCTAGAGTGGAATACAAGTTTGGATCAATGAAATTGCTCTCCTTTTGACACATTTGTCTCGTT
>NW_006415681.1:4236-5224 GCF_000296735.1 Chrysochloris asiatica | reverse complement strand
CTACCAGAGCTCCTCTGTAGTCTAGTGTAGCGGTTAGGAATTAAACTGTTAACCTTAAGGTCAGCAGTTTGAAACTAGCAGCCTTTATGCTCTCTTAAAGATTTACAGTTTCAGAAACCCTACACAGGGTCACTATGAGTCGGAACCAACTTGATGGCACTTATCAACAACAACAACAACAAATACTAACTCATAAAAGAAGAAAGAATTAGTTCTTGAAGAGACGGGAGAAACACACACAAACAAGAACTCTTGGCGTGGCACTGTAGGATCAGCACTGGACTGTGAACCATAGGTTGGTAGTTCAAACCAATCAGCTACTCCCTCAGACACCCTAAACAGAGTTGCTATGCATTGGAAATGATTTGACAGCACTTAACAACAACATTATAAGAGTGGGAGCACTGGCTTGGTTCTGTAGGACAAGTAGTGGACTGTTAATCACAAAGTAGATGGTTTACACATACCAGTCTCTCCATGGAAACCCTATACAATTGGCTATGAGTTAGAACCAACTGGACACCAACAACAAAAATCTAAGGGTGCTGATTATATGAGTGTGTTTAATTTCTGAAAATCCATCAGGCTAAACAGCTCTGATATTCGTGTATTTCTGTATATATAATCTATTTTTAATAAAATAAAAGCTTGAAAATACTCTGGTAGCATAATGGTTATAAGTAGGGCTGCTAACCTCAAGGTCAGCAGTTTGAAACCACCAGCTGTTCTGTGGGAGAAAGATAAGGATTTCTGCTTCCATAAAGAATAATAGCCTTGGAAACCCTAGGCAGGGTCGCTACAAGTTGCAACCAACTCCATGGCACACTGCCACCACCACCAAAGGAAAGGGAGGATACAGAGTTTTAAACAAGTATCTCTGGTAGCATAGTGGTTACAAATTGGGCTGCGAACCTTAAGGTCAGTGGTTCAAAACTACCAGCCACTCCGCAGGAGAAAGATGAGGCTTTCTACTCCCGTAAAGATTTAC
>NW_006415681.1:0-426 GCF_000296735.1 Chrysochloris asiatica | reverse complement strand
TATGGACAACATTGTGGAGAATGAGTATTCCAGGACACTTAATTGTGCTCATGAGGAATCTGTACATAGAATAAGAGGCAGTTGTTCATACAGAATAAGGGGACACTGACTGGTTCAAAATTAGGAAAGGTGTTTGCCAGGGTTGTGTTCTTTCACCATACTCATTCAGTCTGTACACTGAGCAATTAATCTGGAAGCTGAATTACATGAAAAAAAAAAAATGAGTCATCAGGATTGGAGGAAGACTCATTAACAACCTTCAATATGAAGATGATACAACCCTGCTTGCTGAAAGCAAAGAGGACTTAGAATATTGACTGATGAAGATCAAAGACCATCACTTTCAGTATGGGTTGCACCTTAATGTAAAAAAAAACAAAAATTCTCACCAATGGACCATCATAATAAATGGAGAAAAGATTGAAG
>NW_006415680.1:2958-4544 GCF_000296735.1 Chrysochloris asiatica | reverse complement strand
TAAAGTGGATAGAGAGAAATACTTTTAACTCATGGTATATGGAGGGGATTATAATCAATGTAATGAAACAAGTTATATGAATGGTTGAATGTGAAACTGATGATGTGCCCTGTGTAAACTTTCACTTAATCCACAATAAAAACCTTAAATTAAAAAAATAAATAAGTAAATAAGCCATATGATTGCCCAGTTTCAAATGGCCAATGCCAGTCAATTTCAGCTCATTAATGCCTAGGTGTGGCGCTGTGGTTAATGTGCTGGACTGCAGGGTTGGTTTGAACTGCAAGCTCACCAGCCACACTTCAGGAACCCTATACAGGGTAGTTATGAGGGGAACTGACTGATGACTAGGGTGTAGATCTTTATGCATTCCATTTAATTTTGAAACTTTCAATTTTCCTAGATTCATATTTCACACATTCCAAGTTCCAGTTTTTAATGGTTGTTTGCAGCTGTTGCTCCACATTTTTTGTTATAGCCATCAGTAAATGAAGGTCCCAGAATCTTTGTTCCATCTATGCCATTATGGTCAACTGTACTTTGAGGCAACAGCTCTTCCCCTGTTGTATTTTCAGTGCCTTCCAACTTGAGCGGCTCATCTTCCAGCACTAAATTTGACAGTGTCCCACTGCGATTTAGAAGGTTTTCAGTGGCTAACTATTCAGAAGCTATCCATTTTTGAATGGGCATTAAGCAAGTCAAAAACCCAGCAGAACAAATTAGCTGTCAATATTTGAAAATAATCTTCTGTTCTCTGAGATCAGCTAAACAATGGTCCTGTCCTCTGGACTCTTGGTATTGGCCAGACTCTCTGGATCCTGAGTGGAAGCCTCTCAGCTCTGGACTTCAGCTCTGTCTTCCAGGCCCACTGCCAAGGCAACTCTGCTCCATTGGCTTTCATTGACCTCATTCTCCTAGTCCAACTAAGTGGTGACCCAATCATCCTCTGCCCAATTCTCAGTCATGGAGTAGATCTGGCAGCCCCACACTCCAGAACTGAATTGGTGAAAATCTCACTTTTTGAAACCATGAGACTGTGACACACCCTTTTGAGATACCAGAAGTTGTAGTCCTACCCTTTTATACTAAGGCAGCTCTGCTTCTCATGGCCATTGACTCTTCAGCTTCTCCTTCTTGGTTCCTTGGCCTCTGGGCCCCTCAGCCTCTCAGGCCTCTTGGGCCAGTCCAGTCTCTGGCATGCTCAGACAGCTGTTACAAAGCTCTTTAGCTCCTACTCATCAATGCCTCGAGGCATCCAACACAGCTAGTAAGACTCTGTCCAAAGGCACTCACATCTCTCACAGCAAGGATACGGGAAGCCTAGCTCTACCAACAAGTGCCTTGAGGCACCCCACTCTGCAAGGAAGCCTCTTCTCTAAGGAAGGCACTCTCTTGCTCCATCAGTTGGTTCCTGTGCTGTCTCGCACCGTGTCTTTGTTCTGCTGCCATGTTTTCTCTACCACAGCTTCTCACTGTCCGCGCTATCTCATGCTGCAACTCTCTTCATTTCCTTCTGAGGCCTCACTAAAATTACCTTTGACATCCACCAACACCGTGTACAAATAATCCAGGGTTTTGTTATTGTT
>NW_006415680.1:0-748 GCF_000296735.1 Chrysochloris asiatica | reverse complement strand
AATCCTGATGCCATATTTTTCTTCATATAATCCACCTTCTTGTATTATTTGCTCAGCATACAGATTGAATAAGCATGGTGCAAGAATACAACCCTAGTGCACACTTTAATCCATTCAACATTCCTTTGTTCTATTAAAACAACTGCCTTGGACAGGTTCCTCATGAACACAATTAAGTGTTCTGGAATACTCATTCTCCGTAATGTTGTCCAAAGCTTGTCGTGATTCATGCAATTGAAAACCTTTGTGTAGTCAATAAAGCAAAGGTGGTCATCTTTCTGATAGCCTCTGCTTTCAGCCAAGATCCATTTTACATCAGCAATGATATCCCTCATTCCATGTCCTCTTCTGAATTCAGCATGAACCTCTGAAAGTTCTCTGCCAATGTATGGATACAGACATTTTGGTATTATCTTTAGCAATATTTTACTTGCATCTGATATTAATTATATTGTCTGATGATTTCTGCATTCTGTTGGGTCACGTCTCTTAGGAATGAGCACAAATATGGATCCCCTCCAGTCAGTTGGCCAGGTAGCTGTCTTCCATATTTCTTGTCATAGAAGAGTGAGTGCTTCCAGTGCTGCATCAGTTTGTTGAAAGATTTCAATTTGTATTCCATCAATTCCCGGTGCCTTTTTCTTTGCCAATGCCTCAATGTACCTTGGACTTCTCACTTCAGAAATCATTAGCTCTTGCTCATATGCTACCTCTTGAAATGGTTGGACATTAACCATTTCTTTTTGGT
>NW_006415679.1:4773-6190 GCF_000296735.1 Chrysochloris asiatica | reverse complement strand
AGAGAGAAATGAGCACAGATCTTTTATCACGAAGAAATAAGAGCTGGAACTTTTGGTACGATGGTAGACTAGGAATGCACACTATACTCTCTATAACAAAGATATGAGAGATCAAATAAAACAGACACAGATGAAAAACCTGGAACGCTGAATTTCAGAATAAAGGTTAGAGAAGTGGATTGAGTGCTTCCTGGAAGAGGAAGCTGAGCAGGACCATTTAGAGAGGGAGACTGATTGGTTAACAGCCAGCCAGATGCAGTGTGATCATCTTGAACTTTTGTGAGAAACTATGGCAACAGAAGTTTGCCTGGCAGAGGAGAGTCACACAGTTGACAGGAAAGGAGTTTTCTCTTTTTCACCCAACATGAGACAGCAATCATACCCATACAGCCCAGTCACAACTGTATCTTCTGCAGTGAATCCATGGAGCAAGAACCAATATCAGCTCTTATATTACTTGATCAACAATAAACAGCAGCCAACACCAGTCCAAATCACCATAAAATGAGGTGCATAAATGGCAAAGGAGTACAGTGTACATGCTTCCATTCTTTAACTATACCCACAAAATCCAGTTGATGATAGTCTAAGAACAATCAGTTGTATATTTATGAATTAAAAACAAAGAAAATAGTCCCACAATGCCCTGGAGACAATAGACAATTTTAGCTCACACAGAGAATCAAAAGACAATCACTCAAAAAAATGACCAAGATGCAGAGACAGAAAATGTTTCTGAGGAAGAAAAGGTAATGGCAGTAACTGAGAAAGAATTCAAAAGAAAGATATTTAGGAACTTCAGTGAATTGACAGAAAATTTGAGGAAGGCAAGGAGAACACAGAAAAAAAAATTTAGAAAGTTTCAGGAAAGTGCTACAAGAACAGACAAACTTAATGCAAATTTTGAAAAAATACAATACCTGCAATTAGAAATCCAGAAAATTAATACTAAAATTTCAGAAATTGACAATACATTGAAAAGGAAAGTCTGTATAGAGAAGATTCAAAGCAATGGAAGCCCAAATTATTGAGTTTGAAGACAAATACCTCAATACTAACAGCATAGAAGAACAATCAGAAAAATGGAATGAAAAAATCCAAATAAAGTCTAAGAATTATGTGGACACCATGAAGAGGACCAACTAATGGTTGATCAGAATTCCAGAACAAGAAGAAGTAATAAAAAACACAGAGAAAATTGTCAAAGAGTTGTTTGAACAGTTGTTTCACTAACATCATGAAAGATGAGAAGATAAACATATAAGAAACTGAATGAATCCCAAATATGATAGATCCCAAGAAAATCTCCAAGATATATATATCATAATCAAACTTTCTAATATTAAAGACAAAGAAAGAATCCTGAAAGCAGCTCAGGAAAAAATGGAAGGTTACCTACAAAGAGGAATCAATAAGA
>NW_006415679.1:0-653 GCF_000296735.1 Chrysochloris asiatica | reverse complement strand
CTTTTCAGATCTGAAGGGTGGTCAAAGGCCATTGTTCCTTCCGTCTCTTTCTGACCAGCAAACTTGGTCTTTTTTTTAAATAACTTTGAGTCTTATTCCACATTTTCTACCACTCTGTCTGGGACTCTCCAATGTGATCCCTTTCCGAGAAGCAAATTGTTGTTATTGTTGTTAAGTACCATCTAGTCGGTTCGACCCATAGCAACTCTGTATTGGGTTTCCAAGGAGCAGATAGTAAGCTTGAATTGTTGACCTTGCAGTTCAAATGACTTTGCAGTACAGAGCATTAACCCAAAATGCCACACCAGGACTCCATAGAGAAGTTGGTAGTGGTAGCTTTTAATATCCATTTTGGAAATAGTCAGAAATGTATGTCAGAAACACTCCTGGACCCAGAGACAGGGATATGGCCACAAAGGACTAGAGTGGCAAGTGAAGCATCCAGCTGATATGAAGTAAGGGGCGATGCACAAGAATACCCATACTTGCAGATAGTACCCACTTGACCTGGCTTCAGTGGCTGCATGATCAGAACTCAACTAGAAAAAGAAAGAAGAGAAAAAAAAGAGTAATCCACTACAATTTGATGGACTTGACCTATACTTATGGATGTAGTAGCTAAAAAAAGGGAACAAATCTTTACAGCAAGGATC
>NW_006415678.1:2740-4542 GCF_000296735.1 Chrysochloris asiatica | reverse complement strand
ACTCCTTATTCTTAGTCTGTCTTTGTCTGGAAGCTCATCTGAAACCTGTCCACCATGGGTGACCCTGCTGGTATTTAAAATACCGGTTGCATAGCTTTCAGAATCACAGCAACTCACAAGCCACCACAGTATGACAAACTGACAGACGAGTGGTGGTGAGCATCCCTAAGGGATGTCAAAACTGCCACTTTGTAAAAAAGAAGAGTGCAGAATTCTTCGGGAAAGGGTTATAGATGGAATATTGTCTTTAGAGACATGTATGGCGCTGTAGGATAAGTGCTAGATTGGTAACAGCAATGTCGGAGATCCAAGCTCACCAGCCACTCCTTGAAACCCTATATAGGGTCTCTGTGAGTCAGAAACAACTCGACAACAGTTAACAACAACAACATAGACCTGTATGGAGTATATGTTGAGAAAAAAATACCTTCACATTTTGATAGTTTTATATAATACAGGTTTCTATTATTTTGTTGCTATAGCTTTTGACTCTCATATACAAGAGTGTTCCAAAAAGTTCATGGGTGGATGAGGGTGGGAGTTGCCCACACCTCTGATCATCAGGGGAATGTGGAGAGAAAGAAGGAATTGCACTTTCCCATTGATGGTGGTAATCTAATCTGCCTTACCACATTCTATTGCCAAAGCTGCTCACAAGATGATAACACCACATCTGGCCAGCCATTCACCAGTCAATCTCCCTCTCTCACGTCCCTGCTCATCTTCTTCTCCAAGCAAGCATTCAGTCCATTTGTCTAATGTTTCCTATGAAGTTCAGGGTTCCAGTATTTTCATCTGTGTCTGTTTCATTTGATCTCTCCTACCTATCAAAATTCAAGCCTCTACTTACAATATTGAAATGGAGCCCTGGTGTGGCATTGTGGGCAATTCAGAAAAGACCACCACAGTACATTGACGAGGAACTGCCAGAGGTTTAAACTGGATTCAGATGAGGATGTGGAATGAGGGATATCATTGCTGATGTAATTTGGATCTTGGCTGAAAGCAGAGAGTCCAGAAAGATGTTTTGTTGTTGTTGTTCAGTGCCTTTGAGTTGGCTCCACCTCATAGTGACCCTGTATAGGGTTTCCAGGTTGTGGCTGGTGAATTTGAATCACCAACCTTGAGGTTCAAACCAACTTTGCAGTCTAGTGCATTATCCCATAGTGTCACACCAGGGCTCCATTTCAATATTGTAAGTCGAGGCTTGAATTTCTTTTTTCCAGTTCTTTCAGCTTGAAAAATGATGAGCATGTTCTTCCCTTTTGGTTTTCTAACTCCAGGTCTTTGCACATTTCATTATAATACCTGACTTTGTCTTCTATCACAGTCTTTTGAAATTTTCTGTTCAGCTCTTTTACTTTCTAATCTTTTCCATCTGCTGTAGCACCTCTATGCTGGAGAGCAAGTTTCAGTGTCTCTTCTGATGTCTCTATTGGTCTTTTAAAATTTTTTTATGACCTTTTGCTTTCTTGCTTTATGATGTTCTTGATATTATCACACACCTCTTCTGGTCTTCATTCATTAGTGCCTAATGAAATCAAATCTGTTCTTCAGATGATCTGTAAATTCAGATGGGATATGTTCAAGATCAAATTTTGGCTCTCGTGGACTGGTTTTAACTCTCTTTAGCTTCAGCCTGAACTTGCATATGAACAATTGATGGTCGGTTCCACAGTCTATCTTGGCCTTGTTTTGGCTATTCTATGGAGCTTTTCAATCATCTCTTTCCACAGATGTAGTCAGTTAGATTCTGTGTATTCCATCTGGTGAGGCACATGTGTATAGTTATATTTTGTGTT
>NW_006415678.1:0-470 GCF_000296735.1 Chrysochloris asiatica | reverse complement strand
CCTGAATTTAGAGATCATCTGAAAAACAGATTTGATGCATTGGACACTAAAGACCGAAGACCAGAAGAGTTGTGGGATGACATCAAGAATATCATACATGCAGAGAGCAAAAAGTCATTAAGAAGACAAGAAAGGAGGAAAAGGTCAAAATGGATGTCAGAGGAGACTCTGAAACTTACTCTCCAGCATAGAGAAGCTAAAGCAAATGGAAGAACTGAAGAGGTTCAAGTGTTGAACAGAAAATTTCAAAGATCAGCTTGAGAAGATAAAATCAAATACTATAATAAAATATGCAAAGATTTAAAGTCGGAAAACCAAAAGGGAAGAACACGGTCAGCATTTCTCAAGCTGGGGGAACTGAAGAAAAAATTCAACCCTCAACTTTCGTTATTGAAAGATTCTCTGGGTAAATTATTGAATGATGCAGAGGGCATCAAGAAAAGATGGAAGGAATACACAGAGTCATTGTA
>NW_006415677.1:3793-4400 GCF_000296735.1 Chrysochloris asiatica | reverse complement strand
GATAAGCAAAGCACTGCTTAAGAAGAAGAAGAAGGTTGTAAACCTCTCACTCCCTGACTTCAAAATTTACTACATGGCTACAGTGGTCAAAACAGCTAGGTACTGGTGCAATGAAAGATACATTGATCAATGGAACAGAATCGAGAATCCAGAAATTAACCCATCTACAAACAGCCAAATGATTTTTGACAAAAAACATAAATATATTGCATGGGGAGGTGATAGTCTCTTCAACAAATGGTGCTGGCAGAACTGGAAAGCGATATGCAAATGATTGAAACAAGACCTTTACCTCATGCCTTGTAGAAAAATCAACTCAACATGGATTAAAGACCTAAATGTGAATCCCAGAATGATGAAGGCTATCAATGAAAAAATAGGGACAAGTGTGAGGGCACTAATTCAGGGAATACACAGAATACAAAATATTTTGAAAACTACACAAACAAAAGTAGACAAAATAGATGAGTGGGACATATCAAAAATTTAAAACTTATGTGCATCAAAAGACTTCACCAGAAAAGTAAAAAGGGAACCCACAGACTGGTAAAAAATCTTTTGCAATGACACATCAGACAAGGAACTCATTTCTAAAATATATAGGAAA
>NW_006415677.1:1537-2827 GCF_000296735.1 Chrysochloris asiatica | reverse complement strand
TAGAATGGGGAAAGAGGGGGAAATAATGTTAAGATGCTTGGCTGTCTTTTGAATCTTGGTTTCCCTGGAATAATAATATAAAACAGACACTTGAGGGGGAAAGAAAGGAATAGCCAGAAATATCATCATAGAAAACTTGTAAGTCTGTCTTCTGCCTATAACTGATTGGAATACCTAAAATGGGGCTACAATGTGCCCAGTGAAGGAGGCTTCCACCGGAGCCTCTGCATTACATAAAACCATAGGTGGAATCCTGAACAGCACCTGAAATCTTCAGAGGTGGGAAGTTTCCACTTGAAAGGACAAGCAGACCAGCCTGGAGCGGCTGAAAGAACAGAAGATACTTCTTAAAAGAAATACCGAGGCTCCCGCCATCCCAGACCCCGACACCACCGGACCGTGCTGTACTCCTTGGACTGAGCGTCCACACCCCACTGATCCTGCCCACCTGCTATAACAAGCGAGAGCCCCGCCCTGTCCGTGGGACCCACCGCTAGCCCCACCCCGTCTGCCTGATCGCGCAACCTCAGCCCCACCTACCAGCCCCCGCACAAGCCCTGCCCCGACCTCTGGACTCCACAAGACCCCCGCCCTGTCCACTGGACCACCCGCTAGCCCCGCCCTGCCCTACTGCCGGACCCCGCACGACCCAAGCCCTGCTCACCAGACCCCGCCCCCCCGGTGCCCCACCCTGCCTGCTTGACCCTGTGCCATCACCCCGGACCCCACATGACTGCCGTCCCACCCTCCATGGCCACTACATAGACAAGACCTAACCACAACTACCACACATTTCAGACAGTAAGGGACACCCATCTTCTGATCATATTAATAATAATTACAATAAAATAAGAATAATCATGCCCAACAAGAAACAATTAACATTATTGAAACATGTCCAAAAGCAAAAGAGAGCAGCAGATGCAAATGAGCTGAAGACAGACAAAAGCTTTATAGAGGAGGAGGTGTGGGTTCTGGATATGCCTGAGAGGGAATTCAGAAGAATGATATGGAAACAAATTCAAATCCTCTGAAAAGGGGTCGAGAAAAATAAGTAAGAAGTAAGGAAAGTACTGTAGGAACAATCTAATAGGATTGACACAGTATTGGAAACAATCAAAACCTGCAAAAAGATGTCCAGGTGATCAATAATAAGATATCAGAAATAGACAATAGCCTGAAAGGGGAAAGGAGCAGACTAGAAGAGATGGAAGCCAGAACTAGCGAACTGGAAGACAAATCTCTCAATACTGCCAAGATAGAACAGCAAACAGCTAAAAGGATAAAACA
>NW_006415677.1:0-567 GCF_000296735.1 Chrysochloris asiatica | reverse complement strand
ATGAACAAAGAAACTAGGAAGAAACTGACCAGAATCAACTCAAAAAACACAAACCCAATACAAGAAGGAAAGCAGAACCAAAGAACGAACAACACTGCCATAAAAGTAGCATAATGACAGTAATCAACTCATACCTATCGATAAATACATTGAATGTCAATGGACTGAATGCACCAGTGAAGAGACAAAGAGTGGCAGAATGGATAAAAAAACAAGATCCATCAATATGCTGCTTGCAAGAGACACATCTTACACACAAAGACAAAAACAGACTGAGAGTCAAAGGATGGAAAAAAATTTACCAAGCCAACTCCAGCAATAAACAAGCATGAGTGGCTATACTAATCTCCGACAAAGTAGACTTTAAGATAAAAACCAGCATAAGAGACAAAGAAGGACACTATCTCATGATCAAAGGGTCAACTGAACAAGACGACATAACCATAATAAATATATACGCTCCCAAGAAAAGAGCACCAAGATACATGAAGCAAACCTTAATGGAATTGAAGAAAGAAATAGATAAATCCAAAATTATAGTAGGAGATTTCAACACACCACTCTCGA
>NW_006415676.1:2714-4579 GCF_000296735.1 Chrysochloris asiatica | reverse complement strand
ACTTGTCATGATCCACACATTTGAAAGCTTTTCATAGTCAATAAAGCAGAGGTAAGCATCTTTCTGGTATTCTCTGTTTTCAGCCACGATCCATCTGATGTCAATAATGATATCCCTCGTTCCATGTCTTCTTCTGAATCCGGCTTGAACCTTTAGAAGTTCTCTGTCAATTTATGGTTGCAGCCATTTTTGTATTATGTTTAATAAACCTTTACTGACCCATAGTGTCCCTAGATAGGGTTTCTGGGGAGCAGCTTGTGAGTTTGAACTGCTGATCTTGTGACTTGGTGCTAATGTAGTATAACTGTAATTGAAGTTTGTTTTTAGAGTTTTTAAGGGCCATCGAGTTGGTTCTGATATATAGCGGCCCTATAGGGTTTCCAAGGAGTGGCTGGTGACTTTGCAGTCAAGCACATTAACCTACAGTGTCACACCACTCACCTTTATTCCTGACATTACTAAGCATGCACAGCTGTGAAGTTTGTTATTTGATTCGTAGAATGGAGGGAAGCTTATTACCTTAACTAAGCTTCCCAGCAAAATCCAAGAAATGGTCAGTATAATGGGTACTAAGCTATTTTCTCCCTTTAGCATTCGAAACATATACTTTTGCTTACTACATTCTTTTGATGCTTAACTTCTAAACTTTCAAGATACTGCCTCATTAAACTAATATAGAATAATAAAAGCTTTCACATGAACTGAAACTTTGAAAGGACAGACAAACTTGATCGAAAAACTTGCATATAAACAAGGATACAAACAGTAAAAATTAACCCGGAGCTAAAAGAATTCAATTGGCTAACACTCCAAATGGCTTGTTTAGTGCCTACAAATATCAACATCAACCAAAACTATTATTTTTAAAGTTATCAACCAATCAAGAAGTTCAATAAGAAAAAATAAGCTTGCTGTTGGGAAAGATAATAACAGAGGGAGAAAAGGAATCACTCAACTCCTTTTTACTTGTATCTAGGAAAAAATATCTTCACTTTTTTTTTTTTTTGGGTGAAATAATGTTAGGATATAGGAAGAACGCACTGAATGCAAATGGTACACAATGTCACAGCGAATAGAAGGAATCATGAAGAGAGATATAAAATAAGATCAATGGCAGAAGACTGGAAATGGACAAATATCAAAATATTTCCAAAAATAAAAATGTGCAAGTTTAGTCAGATAAATTTAGTACCAGTACCAGCTGCTGTCAAGTCATTGGTTACTAATGGTGATCCCATGTGTTTCCGAGTAGAAGTGCTTCATAAGGTTTTCAGTGGCTGATTTTTTGTAAGTAAATAACCATACTTTTCTTCTGAGCATGTTTTCTGTGTATTTGAGCCTCAAAGCTTTAGGTTGGAATCCTGGCATTGTGTTGTAGGATAAGCACAGGACAGTTAACTGCAAGTTTAATAGTTCAAATACATCACCCACTCCTCACAAACCCTACAGGTGGTTGTTATGAGTTGACACGAACTTAACAGCACTTTACCACCATCACTGTTACCACCATCACCTTTTAGCTAGCAGCCAAGCATGCTGACCATTTACACTACCTGTTGTTGTTAGGTGCTGTTCAGCAGTTCCCACTCATAACAACCTAAGTACAACAGAATGAAACACTGCCAAGTCCGGCACCATCCTCACAATTGCTGCTGTGCTTGATCACATTGCTGCTGCCACTGTGTCAACCCATCTTTTTGAGGGTCTCCCTCTTTTGTGCTGACCCTACATTTTACCAAGCATGATATCCTTCTCCAGGGACTAGTCCCTCCTACTAATATGCTAACAGTATGAGTGATGAAGTCTGGCAATCTTGGCTTCTAAAGTGTATTCTGGCTGTACTTTTTCCAACATAGATTTGTTTG
>NW_006415676.1:0-464 GCF_000296735.1 Chrysochloris asiatica | reverse complement strand
ACTTAGGATGGAAAGAGAGAGGCTTTGTGCTGACAGTTAGAAAGAAGACTTGCAGAATGTGCCCTTTGGTTGTTTAAATGATTATATATACCTGAGTGTTTTTGTGTACATCTCAAAAAACA
This sequence comes from Chrysochloris asiatica, assembly GCF_000296735.1. Lineage (NCBI taxonomy): Eukaryota > Metazoa > Chordata > Mammalia > Afrosoricida > Chrysochloridae > Chrysochloris > Chrysochloris asiatica. Next base: position 342 of record NW_006415676.1, on the reverse strand, counting down.
AACAAACAAACAAAAAAACCACAAAACCACCAAACAAAAAACAAAAACATAGGGAACAGAAGAAGCAAATACTGTTGAATGATGATGCATGGAGGAGATTGTAATAATTGCAGTGAAATGATAAGTGTAAAACCGATGTCCTCCCATATAAATTTATCACTCAATTAATAATAAAAACGTAAAAAACAAAACAAAAAAAAGTATAACAATTGAACCACTGTTGTTGTTGTTAGGTGCCATCGAGTCAGTACCGACTAATAGTGACCTTATGCACAGCAGAACGATACACTGTCCGATCCTGAGCCAACCTCATTATTGTTGCCACGCTTGAGTCCATTGATG
>NW_006415675.1:0-4547 GCF_000296735.1 Chrysochloris asiatica | reverse complement strand
GGAGCGGCTGGTAGTTTCGAACCGCTGTCCTTAAGGTTCGCAGCCCGATTCGTAACCACTATGCTACCAGAGCTCCTTAAAGAGTATTAGCAGGATCTATTATTGTTGTTGTTAAGTGCCATCCAGTCGGTTCCAACCCATAGCGACCCTGGATAGGGTTTCTGAGGAGCGGCTGGTAAGCTTGAACCACCAACCTTGCAGTTCAAATGGCTTTGCAGTCTGGCGCATTAACCCACAGCACCACACCAGGACTCTAGCAGGATCTATTAGCAGTCCCTTAAATCTAAGCTTGGTGAATAATGAGTTAGAACGGTCAGATTTGTCAGATTTAACAAATAAAAATATAGAATGCCCAGTTTAATTTGAGTTTTAAATAAACAAACAAAAAAAACAAATGTTACATGTTATCAATTGAATTATGTCCTTCAAAAAAACTATATTGAAATCTTAACCCCTTTATCTGCGGACATGACCCTATTTTGAAGTCATCTGTGAAGATGTCAACAGGTTAATGAGGTCATACTGGAGGAGGGTTGGTCCTAATCCTAAATGACTGGTGTCCTAATGAATGAGAAGAACAGAGTGAGACAGAGAGACATAAGTATAGCTGCAAGCCAAAGAAATTCTGGAACCATCAGAAGTTAGGAGAGAGACATAGAATAACTCTCCCGGAAAACTCAGAGGTAATCAACATGGCTGATATCCTGATCTCAAATATATCCACTAAATATATTCCAAATAGTCACAAATCTAAATATGGACACTTAGCAATCAGGACAATCATTGCACTTGTATTTTGTCTGGCAATGCTGCCAAGGTGAAGAATTTTTTTGTTTTGTTTTGTTTTGTTTTTACAAAGAAGAACTTGCATTCCTGCAGACAGGAAATGACGCCTTCAGTGTTGAAATGTCCCTTCTATTCACCAGGATCTCAGGCTGTAGCTACAAGTCTGCAAATGGGAGCAGAGTCAACGCAGTAATTGTTGTTGTTGTTGTTGCTAGATGCCATCGAGTTGTTACCCACTCATAGTGACCCTAATGCAGCAGCAGTCACAGTAATATACCTTCATGTGTGAGAGAATCAAACTGATTCTTTGTTAACTGATATACTATCCATCAGGTAGCTAGTAAACTTCAATGTTCAAAATTGACGCTGGAATCAGATCTCATCCCATTCATGTTTTTCAGGGATTGTTGCCACTTTCAGCATGGTACCTGGAGACCTGAAAAGGTCAAACATTACATGAATTTCTGAGAGCTCTGAAACAAAATACCATGAAATGGGTTCTTACAGGAAAAGACAGTTACTGCCTCACAGTTCTGAAGACTGAGAGTTCAAAATCTGGGTGTCAGCTCTGTTGATTCCTTCTGAGCTGAGATTTGAAAGAATCTGTTCCATGCATCTTTCAGCTTCTGGTAGTTTCAGGCATTCCTTGGCTTCCTTCCCGTCTCCCTGCCTGTATATTTGTTTGAATACAAATTATGTAGGATTAAGACCCACCCTACTCCAGTATGACCACATGCTAATCTCACTGGTAACTTTTTAAAGTTTTTTGTTTTTTTTTAAAGTTTATTTCCAGATAAGGTTATAGTCAACATATCATTTTGGTGACAAAATGCAACCCGTGTCAAATGCTCACATATTTATCTTTTAATTCCCTTCAGAATCAAATCAAGAAACTCAATTTTAAACTACCAAACTTTCAGTTCTGTTGCAAAAAATAAAAGACCACTGATACTGAGAAAAAGAGTCAAAACTAGCCCAGCATGCTGTTCTGAAAATCTGTGTTGTATGCCTGAGTCACTGAGGGCAACAGCAAAGCTGCAAATTTTGTATGTGTTGTGTCATCCTGCCCAAATGTGCCTTGCACATACATTCACACATGTGATAGATTAGGGGGCACTTTGATTATAAGGGGTGACATAGTATTATAAATTCTTCAGTCAGTATATTGATTATTTTTGGAGTCACTCTAGTTTATCTAAAATATTACAAAAGCAAGACACTGAGCTGGAGCTAAAAACATGGATCCTTCTGACACTCTTCTACAGCGTTTAAATGAAACACAAGTGTCCCCAAGCAACGTATGATTTGCCAGGAAGCTTAGAGTTAACCTCTGGTGGCACTGAAGTAATTCTCTTTTTCTCACCTGGGATTTCTGCTAAAGGCCTCTCTTCTAGACTCTTTTAAATGCAATCTTAAATCTTTCCTTCTTGAGGCAATTATATCCTTATTAGAACTTGCCTCAAGTCTTTTATTCAAACATATATGTTGTACTACTCATGATTTTTTTTAAAAAGCTGATTCTTTAAAAAAAAAGAATACTCTCTTGATAAACTAAGAGTCCTTCAAGGATACATTGAAATAAACCAGCAAGTGATTTTGGAGGTGCCAACAGATGAGCTGTCCCATTCTCTGCTTGTATGAGCCATCCTAAGGGCGATGAGTCTCAACTCAAGAAACAAAGGCCAGTCTAGCCAAGTGGGGCCCAAATAAGGATATTCCAAAAGAAGGACAAATTGCAGTGGAAGCACTAAAGTGAAAATGTTATTAGCTGACCTTTAAAGAAGACAGAGCTTAGTTAACTACTGATAACTCTCACTAAAAGCCTCTTGTGTAGTGCCAGCAATCTCCATGATGACTGAATCCCATGTGGGAGCTCTGGGGCTGGAGTGCTAATGGATCCCTGTTACCATGGGAATGTCAATTCTGCTTCCTGGGGAAACACTTTAGAAGGGGATATTCCCCAAACTGGGACAAAAAAGGTACAAGAACAATCAGAGAGCTCTCATTCTCCTGGGTCTCCAGAAGGAGGTACCCTGGGGTGTCTAGGGTCCTGCAGAGAAGCACAGAGATTGAGACTGACCTAGGGGTCATGCCTGCCAGCTCCAGAGGCCATTGGATTAGTGTCCTCAGGCTGCCACCACTGGGTTCTACCAGCATCCTCACTTAACTTCAAATCCAGGATTCTACTCAAGAATTTGCTTCTGGCCAGACTGAGGTACATACATGTCTTTGGGGGCTTTAAGGGGTAACAGAGAAGAGATAAATGAGAAAATTCAAGCTACCCAGTTGCAAACCATCTTTATATAAATATCCCTGGATTTTAATGAATTTGCCAAGTTAAATTTTAATATATTCCCTTCTAATATTTTGTCCTTTTGAGCATAAAATTTAGCTGTGCATTGTGTACGTCTTGTGACTTACCCCTCGTGCTGATCTTTTAGTATGGTGGTTCTCACAGAGTAGTCCCCAGATCACAACCTTAAAAATGCTAGAGATACAAATGATCAGGTTGTTGCCAAACCAAAATAAGGGTTTGCCACCTGTCACTATAGTCAATCACAGAGCTGGGGAGAGACCCAATCCAAGCTTTATTAGCAGAAAGCCAGCAGTCTGGAGGACGGAGAGAATGATTTTTCAAGACTATCCTGTCCATTCTGAAGAGTGGGCACATTATATAGGGCAAGTTACATTTGGATGTACACTTAATCTATCTTAATATCAAGATAGCATTCTTTGGAAAAAGAAACAATAAACTTCTTCAAAAGTTTGAGGCAGGCAGGCCTGTGGAAATAGGCATTGGTCACCCACTTCCCCCAGGCTCATAGCTCATTCCTGGAGCAATATTCACATTCCAGGAAATAAGCAACAGACCACGTCAGCCTCATGTGATTACCCAGGCTCATCTCTTGTTCCTGACCCACCTCCGGGAGGGAATGGAGCCCCGAGTTAATGTTCACTTGCTTCTGCTTCTGTAACTGCTTACTTGTATGCTCATACATCCTTCCCCATCATATATTTGAACGAACCAATCCACGTAGCCCTGTGAAGCTGTTGGCCCCTGTTAACCAATCCCAAATGAACTATTCCCCATAAAATATATTCACATAGGGAAGATGGGACTCAGCCGCTGGATACCAATCCGCTGAGCCATTCAGCTAGCACAATAAAGCCCTTCCATTGTTACAACCCTCGAGGCCTTGGCAACTCCTTCAGAGTGACTCGGGTAACATTTCTACCTTTAGGGAAAAGGAAACAATCAGGCAATAATCCTTCTCAAGCATTTTACCTTTGAGGATCCAAGCTGCTTAGTTCCTGAGATAAACTATCTGAGTGGGTTTAAGTACATCCTGTTCCCCTTCTAGGACCATGAGATCATCTCAGCTAATTTTTCAATTAACTTCCCATTTGCAGGTTCTTCATTTATCAAGACGTAATTACTAAACCTTATGAATAGCAGAGAAACACTGTCAGATATAGTGCCAGAAAATGAGCCCCTCAGGTTGGAAGGCACTCAAAATGTGACAGGAGAAGAGCTGCTTCCTCAAAGTAGAGCTGACCGTATTGATGTGAATGGAGTAAAGCCCATGGGAGAAAAGCCCACGGGACCTTCATTTGCTGATGGGCACAACTCAAAATGAAGAGAAACAGCTATAAACGTCCATTAATCAGAACATGATTATGGAATGCATAAACATCGGTATCTTAGGCATTAATGAGCTGAAATGGACTGGTATTGGCCATTTTGAATCTGACAACCACAT
>NW_006415674.1:3852-4510 GCF_000296735.1 Chrysochloris asiatica | reverse complement strand
GAGTCTAAAATGTCCATATAGAGAGGGCTAGCTACATGGCAGAGTAGTGCAACATTTCCATATACTGAGGTCTAGCTAAATGGCAGGGTAGTTCAACATGTCCATATACACAGTACTAGCTACAAGGCATATGAGTCCAATGTATCCATGTACTGAGAGCTACCTACATGGCAGTGTAATCCAACATGTACATATGCACAGTACTAGCTACAAGGCAGATGAGTCCAACATGTCAATATACTGAGAGCTAGGTACATGACAGAGAAGTCCAAGGTGTCCATATACAGAGAGCTACCCACATGGCAGATGAGTCCAACATGTCCATATACTGAGATTTAGCTACATGGCAGATGAATCCAACATGTGTATATATAGAGGTGTACCTACAAGGCAGATGAGTCCAACATGTTCATACAGGAAAACCTGGCTTCATGGCTGATGAGTCCAACATGTCCATATACAGAGAGCTAGCTACATGTCAGACAAGTCCAATATGTTCATATACAGAAAGCTAACTACATGGCAGATCCGTCCAACATATCCATGCAGAGAGAGCTACCTATATGGCAGACAAGTCCAAAATGTCCATAAACAGAGAGCTAGCTACACGGCAGAGTAGTGCAACATTTCCATATACAGAGTTGTAGCTACATGGCAG
>NW_006415674.1:3112-3586 GCF_000296735.1 Chrysochloris asiatica | reverse complement strand
TACATGACAGAGTCGTCCAACATGTCCCTATACAGAGTAGTAGCTAGATGCCAGGTGAGTCCCACATGTCTGTACACTGAGAATTAACTACATGACATATGTGTCCAACATGTGTATATATAGAGGGGTAGCTACAAGGCAGATGAGTCCAACATGTTCATAAAGAGAGAGGAGACTACATGGCTGATGACTAAAACGTGTCCATATACTGAGAGGTAGCTACATCGAAGAGTATTCCAACTTGTCCATATAAAAAGTACTAGCTACGTGGCAGATCAGTCCAACATATCCATGCACAGAGAGCTAGCTTCATGGAGGACAAGTCCAAAAAGTCCATATACAGAGAGCTACCTACATGGCAGAGTAGTGCAACATTTCCATACACAGAGGTCTAGATTCATGGCTGATGAGTCCAATGTGTCCATATCCTGAGAGCTAGCTACATGGCAGAGTAGTCCAACATGTCCATATACA
>NW_006415674.1:0-2936 GCF_000296735.1 Chrysochloris asiatica | reverse complement strand
GTGTTCATATACAAAGAGCTAACTACATGGCAGATCATTCCAACATATCCATGCACACAGAACTAGCTACATGGCGGAGCAGTCCAACGTGTCCATATACAGATAATTAGCTACATGGCAGATGAGTCCAACATGTCCATATACTGGGAGTTAGCTATATGGTAGATGAGTCCAACATGTCCATATAAAGAGAGGTAGATACATGGCAGACAAATTCTATATGTTCATATACAGAGAGCTACCTACATGGCAGATCAGTCCAACATATCCATGCACAGAGAGCTATCTACATGGCAGTAGAGTCCAAACTGTCCATATACAGTGAGCTATCTACATGGCAGAGTAATCCAACATTTCCATATACAGAGTTCTAGCTACATGGCAGATTAGTGCAATGTGTTCATATACAGAGAGATAGCTACTTGACAGAGTAGTCCAACGTGACCGTATACAGAGTACTAGCTACATGGAAAATGGGTCCAACATGTCCATATACTGAGAGTTAACTACCTGGAAGATGAGTTGTTTATATAGAGGACTAGCTACAAGGCATGTGAGTCCAACATGTCCATAAACAGAGTGCTAGCTACATGGCAAACAAGTCCAACATGTTCATATACAGGGAGCTACCAACAAGGAAGATCAGTCCAACCTATCCATGCACAGAGAGCTAGCTACATGGCAGATCAGTCCAAAATGTCCACATACAGACAGCTAGCTGCATGGCAGAGTAGTGTAATATTTCCATATACAGAGTTCTATTTACATGGCAGATGAGTCCAACGTGTCCATATACTAAGAGCAAACTACATGGCTGAGTATTCCCACATTTCCACATACAGAGTACTAGCCACATGGCAGATTATTCCAACATTTCAATATACTGAGATTTAGCTACATGGCAGATCCGTCCAACATGTCTATATACTGAGTGTTAACTACATGGCAGATGAGTCCAACATGTCAATATACTTAGAGATAGCTACATGGCAGATGAGTCCAACATTGTATATATAGAGGACTAGCTACATGGCAGATGAGTCCAACGTGTTCATAAACAGAGAGCTGACTACATGGCTGATGAATCCAACATGTCCTTATACAGAGAGCTAAGTATATGGCAGACAAATCTGATATTTTCATATACAGAGAGCTAACTACATGGCAGATCAATCCATCACATTCATGCACAGAGAGCTAGCTACGTGGCAGAAGAGTCAAAAATATCCATATACAGAGAGCTAGCTACATGGCAGAGTAGTGAATCATTTCCATATACAGAGTTCTAGTTACATGGAAGATGAGTCCAACGTGTCCATATACTGAGAACTAACTAAAGGGCAGAGTAGTGCAACAATTAGATACACAGAGTTCCAGGTACATGGCAGATGAGTCCAACATGTTCCTATACTGAAAGCAAGCTACAAGGTAGACTAGTCCAACATTTCCATATACAGAATATTAGCTACATGGCAGAAGAGTCCAACGTGTCCATATACTGAGAGTTAACTACATGACAGTTTACTCCAACATGTCCATATACTGAGAGTTAGCTACATGACAGATGATTCCAACATGTATATATAGAGAGGATTAGCTCTAGGCAGATGAGTTCACAGTTTTCATACAGAGAGAGATGGCTACATGGCTGATGAATCCAACATGTCCATATACACAGAGCTAACTACATGATAGACAAGTCCAATACTTTCATATACAGAGAGCTACCTACATGGCAGATCAGTCCAACATATCCATTCTCAGAGAGCTAGCTACATGGCAGACGAGTCAAAAGTATCCATATACAGAGAGCTAACTACATGGCAGAGTAGTCCAACATGTACATATACAGAGTTCTAGCTACATGGTAGATTAGTCAAACTTGTCCATATACTGAGAGTTATCTACATTCCAGATGAGTCCAACATGTGTATATATAGAGGACTAGCTATAAGTCAGAAGATTCCAACAAGTTCATACAGAGAAAGCTGGCTGCATGGTTGGTTGTTCTAACATGTCCATATACAGCGAGCTAGCTACATGGAAGACAAGTCCAATATGTTCATATACAGAGCGCAAACTACATGGCAGATAAGTCCAACATATCCATGCACAGAGAGCTATATACATGGCAGACGAATACAATATGTTCATATAGAAAGAGCTAGATACATGGCAGAGTAGTGCAACTTTTAAATACAGAGTGATCCAGCTACATTGCAGAGTAGCCCAACGTGTCCATATACAGAGTACTAGCTACATGGTAGATGGGTCCAACATGTCCATATTCCGAGAATTAGCTACATGGCAGATGAGTCCAACTTTTGTATATATAGAGGACTAGCTACAAGAGAGATGAGTCCAACATGTTATTACAGACATATCAGTTTGCACAGCAGATCAGTCCAACATATCCATGCACAGAGAGCTAGTTTCATGGAAGATGAGTCCAAAATGTCCATATACAGAGAGCTAGCCACATGCCAGAGAAGTGCAACATTTCCATATACAGAGGTCTAGCTCCATGGCAGATGAGTCCAACGTGTCCATATCCTGAAAGCAATCTACATGGCAGAGTAGTACTACATATCCATATACAGAGAGCTTGCTACATGGCAGAGTAGTCCAATGTGTCCATATACAGAGTACTAGCTACATGGCAGATGGGTCCAACATTTCCATATACTGAGAGTTAACGACATGGCAGATGAGTTGTATATATAGAGTACTAACTACAAGGCAGATGAGTCCAACATGTTTATACAGAGATAGCTGGCTACATGTCTGATGAGCCCAACATGTCCATATACAGAGAGCTAGCTACATGTCCATATACAGAGAGCTAGCTACATGTCCATATACAGAGAGCATAGCGACCCCATGCACAGCAGAATGAAACAATGTCTGATCCTGGGCCAACCTCACTACTGCTGTCA
>NW_006415673.1:4569-5113 GCF_000296735.1 Chrysochloris asiatica | reverse complement strand
GATGGAGGCAGAGATGATGACTTGGAGAGACGAAGCGGCTGGGAACTCTAGACCCAGGGAGGGAGAGGGGCTGTGTGCTTACAACCAGGAGGCAGGCTTGCGGGGTGTACCCTCTGGTTGGCTGATGATGCATGGAGGGGATTGTAACCATGGCAATGAAATGATACACAATACGATGACTATAAAACTAATGTTCTCCACTAATGTAAACTATCACATAATTCATAATAAAACAGTTGGAAAAAATAAAAAGGAGCTCAATGAACCCCATGAAAGACAGACCCTGAAAGAAAATCACCAAGACACACAATAATCAAGCTCTCCAAAATCAAAGGTAAGGACAGAATCCCGAAAGCAGCTAGGGAAAAAGAGATGTGTAACATACAAAGGCAAGCAAATCAGATTAGCTCGGATCACTCAAGGGAAACCGTGCAGGCAAGAAGAAAATGGGGAGACATATATAAAACCCTGAATGAGATAAACCTGCCAACCAAGAGTCCTCTACCCAGCAAAGCTGTCAATCAAATATAATGTGTAATCAAAA
>NW_006415673.1:3035-4469 GCF_000296735.1 Chrysochloris asiatica | reverse complement strand
GAGGGAGAGGGGCTGTGTGCTTACAACCAGGAGGCAGACTTATGGGGTGTACCCTCTGGTTGGCTGATGATGCATGGAGGGGACCGTAACCATGGCAATGAAATGATACACAATACGATGACTATAAAACTATTGTTCTCCACCAATGTAAACTATCACATAATTCATAATAAAACAGTTGGAAAAAATAAAAAGGAGCTCAATGAACCCCATGAAAGACAGACCCTGGAAGAAAATCACCAAGACACACAATAATCAAGCTCTCCAAAATCAAAGATAAGGACAGAATCCTGAAAGCAGCTAGGGAAAAAGCGATGTGTAACATACAAAGGCAAGCAAATCAGATTAGCTCGGATCACTCAAGGGAAACCGTGCAGGCCAAGAAGAAAATGGGGAGACATATATAAAACCCTGAATGAGATAAAACTGCCAACCAAGAGTCCTCTACCCAGCAAAGCTGTCAATCAAATATAATGTGTAATCAAAACACCCCAGGATAAACAGAAGCTGAGGGATTTTTGCCAAAGCCAACCCTGCTATGAAAAACGTCCTTAAGGAAGTTCTGTGGACTGAGAACCAACAAGAACAGACAACAACTACAGAATGACATACGTGGCAGCATCACCCTGAACTCAATCAAAAAATGTTAGAGTCAAGAACAGAATAAAATGATAAGAACAGAGGATCTGGAAGGTCAATCTATGATCAAAACAATTAAAGTGTGAAATGAGGTGATCACAGAGGAACAGAGATCCAGGTGGTAACAAGGTCAGGTAGATGACAGGATAAAATGGACTGTCTTAAATGGAGGGAAGAGTTCATGAAATATAAGGTAACCTCAACAGTGGGGTTGGGGTGGGGGGTTTAGTTTGGGTGTTGGAGAGGGCAGTACAAGAAGGGGTGAGGAGGTAGAAGAACAAGATAGATAGGGGAAACAGTGAGACAGGTTTGCATGGCCTAAGTGAGACAAAGGTAAATAGTGATGCATACTCAACCTTGCAACAACAGGGTTCTGTGATACAGGGATCTAGCCATAGTTTGAAGAGGGGAAATAATACTAAAATGCGTGACTGTCTTATGAATATTGTTTTCCTTTGCCTACTATTGTAAAATAGACACTTGAGTGGGATAGAAAAGAATGTTGGGAAACAAGGTTACAGAAATCATGTAAGCCCATCTTTAGCCTATAACTGAGTGGAATACCTAAAAGGGGTTCTAGAACTTGCCCAGTGAAATAAGCCTCTTGCAAAGCCTTCCAGAATATAGGACCTTAGATGGAATCCTGAGTCCCATCCAGAACCTTATGAGGTGGGACATTCCCACTAGCAAGGACAAGCAGACCAGCCTGGAACAGCTAGAGCAACAGAAGATACATCTTCAGAGAAAGATCATCAGGAAAAACCCAAAACTAAAATGTCAGTATGACTGGTTACT
>NW_006415673.1:0-1305 GCF_000296735.1 Chrysochloris asiatica | reverse complement strand
AAAGCAGAGAATACCAGAAAGATGTTTACCTGTGTTTTATTAACTGTGTGGATCATGAAATTGTGAAGCCATATATATCAATGCAAAGAATGGGTGTTCCAGAAAGCTTAAGTGTGCTCATAAATAATCTGCACATAGGCCAAGAGGTAGTTATTCAAACAGAACAAAGGGACACTGCGTAGTTTATAATCAGGAAAGATATGCTCCAGGCTTGTATCCTTCCACCATACTTATTCAATGTGTGTGCTGAGCAAGTAATTTAAGAAACTGGATTATATGAAGAAGAATGTGACATGACGATTGGAGGAAAACTGATTAACAACCTGCAATATATGCGGATGATACAATCTTGCTGGCTAAATATGAAAAGAACTTAAAATACTGATGAAGATCAAAGGCCACAACCTTCAGTATGGGTTGTACCTTAATGTAAAGAAAACAAAATCCTCACAACTGGACCAATAAGTAACAGAGATAATAAGTTTAGAAAAGACTGAAGTTACCTAAGACTTCATTTGACTCGAGTCTACTATCAACACTCACAGAAGCAGCAGTCAACATATCAAAGGACATCTTGCATTAGGCAAATCTGCTGCAAGAGACCTCGTTCAAGAGCAGAGTTATGGTTTTTTTTTCATAATTGGGATTTTATTTTTTGTTTTAAGGGTCAGTAGAAAGACATTATGAACAATTTGTACATAATTCTTAAGGTACATAGCAAATATCTGAGAGGTATGTAGATATAATTATATTCTAAATTCCAGCTATAAATTTGGAGGCAACTTTTTCTTAAGAAGCTATCAAGTATCAGTATTTTCAATTGTTGATAGTCGTTGTTGTTGTTGTTAAGTGCCATCGAGTCGATTCTGACCCATAGCGACCCTGTATAGTGTTTCCAAGGAACAGCTAGTGAGCTTGAACCACCAACCTTGCAGTTCAAATGGCTTTGCAGTCTGGCGCATTAATCCACAGCACCACATAAGTCCTACTACTTCACAAATTAACATCACACACACTGCACATTAAAAATTTCAACCTTTCGTAGCACATAACAATGTTATGAGGAAAACTGGACAATCAGAACTAAAGATAACAAAGAACACATACAGTTTTGACAGGTAGAGCCAAGCTGAGTGAAATAATTCTACTAAAAACCACATGGAGGAGAACAAACAAGATGGCGGATCGGGTGGACGTATAGCAGAGAGCTCCGCCAACAACAACACAGAATACCCGACCAAGCAGGTTCAGGGGATGGTCCCAGAACTCTGAACCACATATAAAGGAATACTTAGAAGGTTGGAA
>NW_006415672.1:0-4520 GCF_000296735.1 Chrysochloris asiatica | reverse complement strand
TTCTTTCAAGAAGTATCTTCTGTTCTTCTAGCTGCTCCAGGCTGGTCTGCTTGTCCTTTCAAGTGGAAATTTCCCACCTCAGAAGATTCTGGATGTGGTTCAGGACTTCCACCTATGGTCTTATGTAATACAGAGGCTCCGCAGGAAGCCTCCTTCACTGGGCAAGTTGTAGCCCCATTTTAGGTATTCCAATCAGTTATAGGCAGAAGACGGACTTCAAGCTTTCTATGGTGATTATTTCTGGCTATTCCTTTTTCTCCTCCTCAATTGTTTGTTTTATAATGGTATGCCAGGGAAACCAAGATTCAAAAGACAGCCAAGCATCGAAACATTATTTTTCCCTTTTTTCCATTCCAACCATGCTTCAATCCCTGTATCCCAGAGCCCTGTTGTCACAAGGTTGTGTATACATTATTTACCTCTGTCCCACTTAGCCCATGCAAACCTAATTGTTTTCCCATCCGCTTTGTTCTTCCAGTTCCCTCCCCCTTCTTGTATATTGCCTCCCTCCCCAGCACCCAAACTATCCTGTCTATTCCCTAGCCTGTGCTCCACCTTCCCCTCACCCCACCCCCCACATCCAGTAACTGGCAAAGAATCTTCCCACCCCCTTTAGTATGGGTTCTTTTACTTAGTCTTTTACAATATTCCAGTCTTCAGTTGATGGGCACTTTGGCTGTCTCCATCTTTTTGGTATTGTACACAGTGCTGCTATGAACATTGGTGTGCATATATCTACTTGTGTTATGGCTTGTATTTGTTGTGGGCAAATATCAAGTAGAGGAATTGCTGTACCATAAGGTATTTCTGTTTCCAACCTTCTGAGGAAGCACTATATTGCTTTCCAGAGAGGGTGGACCTTTTTGCAATCCCACAGCAATGCAGGAGCGTACCAGTCTCTCCAGCATTTATTGACAACATCAATCTTTTCTCCATTGATAAGAATGTTGTTTATTGGTCCAGTGGTGAGGATTTTTGTTTTCTTGGCATTGAGATGTAATCCATACTGAAGGCTGTGCTCTTTGATCTTCATCAATAAATGTTTTAAGTCCACTTCACTTTCAGCAATCAAAGTTGTATCATCTGCATATCTCAGGTTGTTAAGGAGTCTTCCTCCAAACCTGATGCCACGTTTTTCTTCATATAATCCAGCTTCTCGTATTATTTGCTCAGCATACAGGTTGAATAAGTATGGTGAAAGAATACAACCCCATCGCACACCTTTCTTAATTTGAAACCATTCAGTAGGCATAGGAATAGTGTAATTTATTCTGGGAAATAAAATCACCACTGGAAAGCTGTATAGAAAAGCACCTGCATTCTGGAAAAATGAAGAGGTAATTGAAAAGAAACAATGACCAAGGTTACTGCTATTATATCAAATGGTCAGAGCAAGATATTCAATTTCAAGTAAGGTCAGCAGGGAATATGCTTAATGGATGTATATGGAATCAAAGTGTGAGTTCTTGGCAACTGTAACTAGAACTGCTTGCCTGAATCTGAGTTTATTTGTGTTCCACTGAGTAGTAAAATATACCACTACTATGTTGTTGTTGTGCAATGGAGTCAGTTCTGAACTACAGAACTATGCTATTAGGATTCTCATTAAGGTCAACAGATTTTAAACTGAGAGTATGAAAACAACACTGTGCATTGTATAGGGCCCATACACTATTGTCACTGAGTAGATTCTGATGCACAGTGGCCTATAAGACAGCAAATTGTCCCATAGTGTTTCCAAGGCTGCAAATTTTTACAGAATCAGATTGCCACATGTTTCCTCCCGGAGTGGCTGGTGGGTTTGAACCACTGATGTTTTGGTTAGGATGCCAAGTACTTCAACCACTATGTGCTGAAAATTCACACTAACTCGATGTATCATTTTGATGGGATGCTTTAGATACTTGTAGGTTAAATTTCTAACTGAGTCCTTGCAAGTCATAAGATCTATACAATTATAAACAAATTCTAAAAAAGAAATATACATTAATGCAATAAGGTAAAACACATCATTTATAAGTATTATATATCAAGTGATTTTATGCTTCTGAAACACTGAGTTTCAAATTTAAAAAATAAATGATCAATGGAAGTTCTGGATACTTGAGTTTATTGTGTATTTTGAACATGAATGAAACACAAGAAAATATTCATCCTAAAATTGAAGCCCTCTATGTACATTAGGCTCTAACATAAAAACTGGTCTTAAGTTAAAAATTAGAGAATGTTTATAAAAATAAAGATTATGACATTAAAAATGACCACATGGAACATACAGTGTGGAATTTTTTAAAATTTAGTGATCAGAATTTCCCTCGGTTTTCCATAGATAACCTTACATCTGCCTGTATATCCATATGCAAACTCCATCTTTGTTCTACTGGTAGCAACTATGGCTCTAACGTAACAGTTCAGTCATCTCTCTATATATTAACAGTGTCCCATTATTTGGTCCATCTACATCATTGCTCTTATCAAACAGACAAGGCCTATCAGAGATATTCCTTGGTGGCCCATTCCCATCTATTTTAAGACACAGAATCCCAGAAGGACAGAAGACTTACCGCCTTTGACTCTCACTCTGCTTGATGACTGTGACAGTAATGCTTTCATGTCCTTTCTCACTAGGCTCATCCCCACAGCCTGTTACCACATCTCACTTGATTTGGGGCCTTGTTCTTTTGACTCCAGATTCAGAGTAAGCAATCATAAAATCAATGAGACAGGGCCTCACTAACTTCAGATTTTGAGGTCTATATTTTCAGGAAACAAATCTGTTTTTTTTTAAAGGTGGTATTATAGGAATGCCCATCATTGTCTCCTGTATTATAAATATGGTAAAACAATCGCTTATGTCAATACTGACCTAGTTTTTTTTACAGCTAATTTTTTTGAAGTGTACATCCATTCCTGCCTTTACAGATTACAAATAGAGTATTTTTAACTTTTTATTTTTATTTCCCAAAGAGAGTATGTTGTTGTTGTTAAATGCTGTCGAGTCGGTTCCAACCCATAGCGACCCTGTACAGGATTTCCGAGGGTGTAAATCTTTACGGGAGTAGAAAGCCTCATCTTTCTCCCATGAAGTGGCTGGTAGTTTCGAACCGCTGACCTTAAGGTTCGCAGCCCGATTCGTAACCACTACGCTACCAGAGTGCCTTAAAGAGAGTATAGAGAAACCAAAATAAAATCACCAAAAACACTGCTTTTCTATTTCTTAAAAAAGTAATAATTAAAAAAAACCTTCCTTGATCATTTTCCGTGTGAAAAGCCGGGGAATATCTATTCTTCATAGGTGACTAGATTAAACAGATGAGAATGAAGTAAGGCAGGAGATAACAACTTGTCCCTTTATAAACATAAGAGCGATTCAAACCCCTCTGCAAATACAATAATAATAGTACTGTAATACAGAAACTCCACCTCACAGTTGTGTACATTTCTGGTGATGTTTTATACATTCCATTCTGAGCTCCTAGCACCAGACTTCATTAAAAGAATACAGCAGAAAATAATCAGCAAAATGAATATCATAATATTTTGGCAATAATTTCATAATATGGCACAAAAGTGTGCTTATAATATTATTTGCAAATTGGAAAGCCCAGTTTGTAAACATTTATATTAAACCATTGCTTCCTAAGACCTAACCAACCGCACAAACAATAATCATCTTTTGTGATTATAAAATCTTTAAGAATTTGTACTTGGTGGCTCTTTTGTTTTAGTAGTTCTCTGAGTAGGAAATGAGCAGCGTTAAGGGCCTTCGTTGACTTCTCCTTCTTGAGTAAGTGGCAGCTCTGTAACCTCATTCATCTTCAGAACCTCTGCATAGAGCAAATAATAGTGAAGGATTCTGGGAAGTGGCAACTGACAGATAAAACTATCGGATCGTAGGTGTTCTGGTTTTAGAGTTGACCGAATTTTCAGACGACAAAGGTGGGTCAAGGATGGAAGAGAGGCTGGTGGGAAAAAAAAAAAAAAAAACATGAAAAAGTTTTTAAACAGAAACCTGTATACTAAGATAAGAGACATTAATTAATCTTTATGTAGTACAAGTGATGTGATATGCTGCTTTGATCATTTAAAAAAAAAAAGGCTACTTGCCAGGACAACCACAATAAACACTTATTTATTCTTTTGTATAGCCCTCACCTGGATCTTCTCCTCCAGCTGTCAGCCACACATTCAAAGTTAGTACCCAGAGCCACATCACATTCAATGTTCAAATTCTAAACAGCCAAAATACTAATCTGCACTTAATTATGGGCCAGAAAATTTTAGAAGTGATATTTCACAGCAGCAAAAATGATAGCCCTCGGACTTCCGGTTTGCCAGGGCGGCCAGGCGGTGCTTGTGAGAGGGGGCTCCGGGATTGGGTGGGGGGAAGCTCGCGAGTTGAGCCTCCCAGGTGGGAATTCACAGTCTCACGGCCCGCGTAAATCTTAGTGCGCCAGAGCCTTAGACCCGTTTCTTTGAGAAATCACTGAGCAAGGAATTACAGGCTTTTTAAAAGGGCG
>NW_006415671.1:2026-4686 GCF_000296735.1 Chrysochloris asiatica | reverse complement strand
GAAGACCCCTAACGAGATGGATTGGCCAGGTGGCATCATTGATGGACTCAAGTGTGGCAGCAGTAGTGAGGTTGGCCCAGGATGGAACATTGTTTTGTTCTGCTGTGCATGGGGTCGCTATGAGTCGGTTCTGACTCGATGGCACCTGACAACAGCAACATAGTAAGTCATTGGACTATCAGATTCAAAATGACTAATACCAGTCCATGTTAGTTCACTAATGCCTATGATATTGATCCTTATACATTCCATTTGAAATTTGAGAACTTCCAATTTCCCTAGATTCATATTTCATACATTCTGTTTTCTGAATATTAATGTATGTTTAAAGCTATTTCTTCTTATTTTGAGTTGTGCCCCATCAGCAAATGAAGGTCCCTAAAGCTTTGCTCTACCAACTTCTTCAATTTGAAATTGATCAAACATGCAATCAAGACATATTGATAATCACTGGCAATTGGAATGCAAAGGTTGGAAACAAAGAGGAAGGATTAGTAGTTGGAAAGTATGGCTTTGATGATAGAAATTATGCTGAAGATCACATGATAGAATTCTGAAAAACCAATGATTTGTTCATTTCAAATACCTTTTTAAAACAACGATAGTGAGGTTGGCCCAGAACTGGGCAGTGTTTTGTTCTGTTGTGCATAGGGTTGCTATGAGTTGGTGCCTACTTGATGGCACCTAACAACAACAACAAAGCTTTGATCAATTTTTGTCATTATGGTCAACTGTAGTTTGAGGAGATAGCTCTTCCCTGGTAGTTTTTTTTTCATGTTTTCCAACCTGAGGAACTCATCTTCTGGCACTATATCTGATAATATTTCATTACTGTTCATACTGACAATGTTCTGCTGTTATTCATAAGGTTTTCAGTGGCTATGGAGCTCTGGTAGTGTCGTGGTCTTGTATTGGGCTGCAAACCTCAAGGTCAGCAGTTCAAAACTACCAGTTGTTCCATGGGAGAAAGATGAAGCTTTCTGCTCCGGTAAACATTTACAAACTTGGAAACCCTGTACAGGGTCGCTGTGAGTTGTAACTGACTCCATGGCACATAACCACCACCACCAAGCATTTAGAATTAGTCTGCCTCTCCTTCTTGCTAATCTTTCATGGTCTGAAAGTACCACTGAAACCTGTCCACGATGGGTGACCCCACTGTTTTTCAAAGTACTGGTGGCATAGCTTCCAGCATGCAAACAACCACAGAACAAAAACTGACAGATGAGTGGTAGTGTTCACCTCAATAGACCTGTCTAAAATTTTGGCTTAAAATTAAACCCTAGATATGAGTATAGTGGTAGCATTCACTTCAGTAGACCTGTCTTAATTTTGGCTGAAAAGTAAGTATAGTTGGGTTTTTTTGTATTATAAACGTATTATCAGGAGGAAACAATCCCTTCTTTAGTAAAGCAGAGGGTCAGCAAAAAAGAGGAAGGCCCTAATGAGATGGATTAATGCAGTTACTGTAGCAATGGGCTAAAACAATTGTGAGGATGATGAAGGACTGCGCACTGTTTTGTTCTGTTGTACATTGGGTTGCTATAAGTTGGCACCAACTTAATGGCACCTAGCAACAACAACAATCATTACAGAAGCAGTCTGCCACATCTTTCTCCAGGTAGTGGTTGGTACAATCTGTTGACTTTTTAAGTTAACAGCTGAGTGCTTAATCACTAACACAAAGGCTTCTTATTAGACAGTTGTTGTGTGCCCTTGAGTTTGTTCTGACTCACTGATACCCTGTATAGGGCTGGTGGGTTTGAACTACTGATATTGCAGACTGTAGTGCAGTGCTTATCGTACAGTGCCACAGGGAAGTGCAAATTAAAATCACAATCAGGTATCACTACATACCTATCTAAGTGGTTAAAATAGAAAATAGTGACAATACCAAACACTGGTGAGGAGGTAGATAAAATGAATCATTCATATATTGTTGGGAATGTTGTTTGGTACAGTCATTCTGGCACTATCTCTGGAAAACAGTTCAGCATTTTCTTTAAAAGCTAACCACGCAGCTACCATAAAGCTCACCAATTATCCTCCCAAGTATTTATCCCAGAAAAATTGAGACTTATTTTTACACTTGTGATAAAAAAAAACCATATGTTTATTACAATCCTGTTTATTGTATTCAGGTAACCTTTTTTTTGTTTGTTTGTTTTCCTAAGTAAAAACTTTATGATCTCTCTCCTTTTCTTTGACTACTTCCTGAAGTGAACAAAGAATTTATGATTGCTCTCTTTCTCTTAACTACTTCCTGGAGTAAAGACTTTATGATCGCTCTCTTTTTCTTTTAACTATTTCCTGGAGTAAAGACTTTATGATCGCTCTCGTTTTCTTTTCATAAAGTAGGAATGCATGCCTTACAAATATGATCTAGCCAACTGGGTAAGGGGAAAGATTGTGCAGTCAAACCCTAGCCAATGGGGTGAGACACAGCTTTGAGATTTGCGTCAGGGATTAAAAACCCTAGTGGACTGCCCACTTGCTGTGCTTGCTGGGCTGTTCCTGTATGTACAGCTATGTGCATGCACCCTCTCGCAGGAGTAAATTTTGATTTGTAAAGGTAATTTAGTCTCACCGAGTGTTTTTTACATGACATCGGGATTCATTTCTAAGACACTGAAAATACAAAACAAAATCTAAATTAAAAA
>NW_006415671.1:0-501 GCF_000296735.1 Chrysochloris asiatica | reverse complement strand
AAACCAAGATTCAAAAGACAGCCAAGCATCTTAACATTATTTCCCCCCTTTCCCCCATTCCAACCATGTCTCAATCCCTGTATCCTAGAGCCCTGTTGTTCCAAGATTGTGCATACATCATTATTTACCTCTGTCTCACTTAGCCCATGCAAACCTGCCTAATAGTTCTCCCATCATCTTTGTTCTTCCATTCCCCTTCCCCTTCTTGTATATTGCCCCCCTCCCTAGCACCCAAACGATCCTGTGTCTATTCCGTGCCCTGTGCTCCACCTTCCCCTCCCTCCCCTCACTCCACTCCCCACATCCCATTAACCAGCAAAGAATCCCCCACCTTGCTTAAGTATAGGTTCTTTTTCTTAGTCTTTTAGAGTAGTGGTCCTATGCAGTATTTCTCCTTTTGTGACTGACTAATTTCACTCAACAAAATGTCCTCAAGGTTTATCCATGCTATGTGATGGCTTGCAGCATAATAATACATTGTGTGTATGTACCACAGTTTGT
>NW_006415670.1:3039-4587 GCF_000296735.1 Chrysochloris asiatica | reverse complement strand
AAATAATGTTAAGATGCTTGACTGTCTTATGAATGTTGATTTCCTTTGCCTACTATTATAAAATAGACACTTGAGTGGGATAGAAAGGAATATCACAAAACATGATTACAGAAAACTCGTAAGCCTGTCTTCAGCCTATAACTGATTAGAATACCTAAAGGGGATGTTTAGAACTTGCCCAGTGAAATAGGCTCCTTGGGGAGACTTTGTAGTGTATAGGACCTTATGTGGAATCCTAAGCCCCATCCAGAACCTTCTGATGTGGGACATTCCCACTTGAAATGACATGTAGACCAGCCTGGAGTAGCTGGTAGAAACAGAAGATACTTCCTGAAAGGAAGACCAGCAGGAAAAATTGAAAATAATACTTTGATTGGCTACTGCAAGAACTAGCAAGTGGTTTGCCAGTGAGCCATCAAGGCAAGCAGTTAAGACCCTTCAGGACAAATGCCCCTCTAAGACTGAAACTCAAAGGTAATTCATGAATAGGCACGTAAGCTTGCTGGCAACCATGTGGGTCTACTGGTGAGTGGAGGTGGGGAAAAGCAGTATTGAAGATATGGCAGAGTTCAACCTTGTTCCATAGACTCCTGTCGACCTGGAGATGAGAGAGAGAAGAGGAAAGGCTGATTGGTCTTAAGTGTGTTGAGAGCTGAGAACTCCTAAGCCCATTGAGAAGTACATAGCCATGGAGGGCTAGAGCTGAGAGTAAAACATCCAGCTGATATGAAGTGAGGGGAGACACACAAGAATGCCCAAACTTGCATATAGTACCCATTTGACCTAACTTCAATGGCTTGATGATCAGAACTCAAATAGAGGAAGATAAAGAAATTCGATAAAGGAAGCAAGTGTAAACTACTACAATTTGATGAATTAGACATATATTTATGGGTGTAGTAGCTCACAATACAACTGAGAGTGAAGGAGTCTTCACATGAAGAATCAAACCTATTCCCCCTGTACAAAGGGTTGATAGGGATGGGCACCTTAGACATTGGCTACCTAAAATGGGGAGGGGGGCAATAAAGGAACGAAGTGACTGGCTTACAAATTTTCTAGAGAGAGTTTAATTTCAGAGTGTGCAGGGGATGGTAGACTCTCCACTGAATAGATTCCATCTTGTCTAGACGTGTCTGGTGAAAGGAGATGGGGATTAGATTCTTATGATTCAGAAGTGAATAATTGTTATCATGACTATTTGTGATTGTCACAACTGTAAAGGTAGATGTTTTGTAACAGAAAGTGGGGAATAGTTAATCTTACATTCCAGGAACAGAGAACCCTAGTACCATCAAGGGAGAAGAGCTTGAGCAGAATGTGGCATCCTATTCAGAGAAGCAGTGACACCAGAGATGGAGGCAAAGATGATGGTATTGAAAGACAGCAGCTGAGGATTCTAGACTAATGGAAAGACAAAGGCTGTGTGCTGTTAGCCAGGGGCAGGCTTGCAGAATGTGCACTTTGGTTATTTAAATGATTATGTATTCCTGAGTGTTTTTGTGTGCAAAAACAAACAAACAAAAACCAGAGGGAATAGAAGCAAAT
>NW_006415670.1:0-1374 GCF_000296735.1 Chrysochloris asiatica | reverse complement strand
GAATATATGGACCAAGCAACAGTATGTAAGGGAGTAATTTAAAATTGCTGGATAACTACTTGTCTGTATGTAACTGAAATCAGTTCTGCATATACTGACAAACAAATATTTATTTAGTACTTATATGTTACATGGTAAAAATGGTTAAGGGTGGAGGTTTAAGTTCACTAAGGTATCTTAGAAGAAAGGGCTGGCAATGTATTTCTGAAAATTCACTTATAAAAAACCCTGTGATGCACAGTCTACTCTGACACACATGAAACCTCTTTTGGTTGGAAATGACAAGACAGCCACTGGTTTTGTTTTTTGGTTTTATATGTTAGGTACCATTTTCAAAAGCACAGTACTAGACAGAGAAGATGAAGGCATAGTCTTTGCAGAAACACAGTGGGAACACTATTGACTTTTCAACTAATTAACACTTTTTTAAATAAGAAGTCAAAATCAACACAGTGATTCAGATATACAGAGCTATTCTACGGTTCTACAATATTGTTGTTAAGTGCCATCGAGTTCGTTCCAACTTGTAGCAACCCTATACAGGATTTCTGAGGCTGTGAATCTTTGCAGGAGCAGAAAGCATCATCTGTCTCCCACAGACAGACTGGAGGATTTGAACGACTGGCCTTGTGGTTTGAAGTTGAGTGTTCAGATTCTACAGAGCAACCATGCTCTGCTGATGATATAAAGTTGTTGCTGTTGTTGAGTGCCATTGAATTGATTCTGAATTGTAGTGACCCTGTATATTGTTTCACAGAAGAGACTGGTGATTTTGACTGCCAACCTTGTGGTTATCAGTACAGTGCTTATCCTACAGAGCAATACCAGAACTCCAATAACTCATTTCAAATAATATGGAAAAAGTAATACCCACTAACTTCCCTAACAATATGTTACACCTGTTATCGAGCTTTTTAAAATTTACCTGATTGGTGTAATTTAAGAAGTGGCACACACTAATGTATTTCAACTCCTAGAGAAAAGGAATAGAGCTATTTTTTCTTGTTTACTCTCAAGCCTGAGGTTTCCCCTTCCCCTAACCAGCCACAGGTCACTTTCTTGGAATGATGCAGAGGCTTCCAAGGCCTCCCCGCAGCCATTTGGAAGTTCAAAACCACCATCTGCTTTTCATAAACCCTATACAGGGTTGTTTTGAATTGGAACCTACTCCAGGGCACTTAACAATGACAACAACAATAACTAGTATAATTGGAGTCCTGGTGTGTTGCTTTAGGATAAGCACTGGACCACAAGGTTAGTTTGAACTGCAAGATCAGTGGTTCAAACTCACCAGCAATTCCTTGGAAAACCCTATACAGTGTCATAATGAGTCGCTAGGGCACTTAACAATAACAACAACAATACTATACATAA
>NW_006415669.1:4379-5224 GCF_000296735.1 Chrysochloris asiatica | reverse complement strand
TGTATGAAAAGTTTATGAAGAGGCTTTTTGAAAGAGATACGACAATTGTAACCGATTGAATCAGGATCGCGTTAAAAAGGGGGTGAACGCAGGGTTCCAGAGACAGAATTATCAAAGCTCCTTTGCAATTGGACTAACTGTAACACGTTCCATTTTATATCTTGCTAAGAAAGAAACAAAATTGTTTCCTAGATCCTGATATCCTTAGAAAAAGTTTCTCATGAATGTCATATGAGCTGCAGATACTTTTCTTTACATTAAATTGTTATCCCTGTTGACAAATTTGTCTCTTTCAACAATCCGGAATACTCATTATTCAGATATCAAATACAAGGAGACACCCTTTGTCAAATTAATAGGATTCCAATAAGTCAAACAAAAGACATTCTGCATATCCTTAGACATCCTGACATCCTTAGACACAAGATCTCAAGAATGGAATACAAGGTTCGATCCATGAAATTGCTATCCTTTTGACACATTTGTCTCTTTCAACAATCGTCAAGAGCCCTTATTTAGAACCCAAATTCTAGAAGAGTCTCTTTTTCAAAATAACAGAATTCCAAAAAGTAAAACCAAGGACATTGTACACATTTTACTGACGAACAGCACATGCAGGATTCTTTGCATTTTCTATGTAAGCTACTGATTTCAATATATAATTGAATTGCATGGTGTGAAAATAAGAGGTTCGCATTGTATGAAAAGATTATGAAGAGGCTTTTTGAAGGAGATATGACAATTGTAACAGATTGAATCAGAATTGCGTTAAAAGAGGGTTAACACCAGGTTCCAGAGACAGAATTCTCAAAGCTCCTTTGGAATGGAACAAACTAACACGTTCT
>NW_006415669.1:0-448 GCF_000296735.1 Chrysochloris asiatica | reverse complement strand
GACACATTTGTCTCGTTGAAAATCCTCAAGAGTCATTGATTAGAAACCAAATTCTAGGAGAGTCTCTTTTTCAAAATAACAGAATTCCAATAAGTAAAACCACATTTAACTGACGAACAGCACATGCAGGATTCTTTGCCTTTTCTAAGTAAGCTATGATTTCAATATATAATTTAATTGCATTGTGTGAAAGTAAGAGGATCTAATTGAAAGAAAAGATTATGAAGAGGCTTTTTGAAAGAGATACAACAATTGTAACCGATTGAATCAGGATCGCGATAAAAAGGGATGAACACCACTTGCAAGAGACAGAATTCTAAAAGCTCCTTTGGAATGGAGCAAACTCTAACACGTTTTTTTTTTTTTTTCTATCCTGCTTGGAAAGGAACAAAATTGTTTCCTGGATCCTGATATCCTTAGACAAAGGTTCTCATGAGTGTCATACGAG
>NW_006415668.1:3322-4578 GCF_000296735.1 Chrysochloris asiatica | reverse complement strand
ATACAGAGAGCTAACTATGTGGCAGAGTAGTGCATCATTTCCATATACAGAGTTCAAGGTAAATGGCAGATCAGTCCACAGTGTCCATATATTGAGTGCTAGCTACATGGCCGAGTAGTTCAACATGTCCATATAAAGAGATATGGCTACATGGCAGACGCGTCCAATGTGTCCATCCTGTCCATATACTGGGAATTAGCTGCATGGCAGACCAGTCCAGTATGTTCATATGCAGAGAGCTACCTACTTGGTAGATCAGTCCAACATATCCATGTACAGAGAGCTAACTAAATGGCAGACTAGTCAAAAATGTCCATATATATATAGTGCTAGATACATGGCAGGGTAGTGCAACATTTCCATATACAGAGTTCAATCTACAAGGCAGATGAATCCAATTTGTCTATATACAGAGAGGTTCCCACAAGGCAGAGTAGTGCAACATTTACATATACAGAGTTATAGCTACATGGCAGATGTGTCCAACGTTTCCACATACTGAGAGCTAGCTACATGACAGCCAATTCCAATATGTTCTTATATAGAGAGCTGTCTAAGTGGCAGATCAGTCCAACATATCCATGTACAGAGAGCTATATGCATGGCAGAGTCCAAAATGTCGATATACAGAGAGCTAGCTACCTGGCAGTGTAGTGCAACATTTCCATATACAGAGTTCTAACTAGATGGCAGATGTGTCCAACGTGTCCATATACTGAATGCTACCTATATGGAAGACAAGGACAATATGTTCATATATCAGAGAGCTACCTATTTGGCAAATCAGTCTAACATATTCATGTGCAGGAGCTAGCTACATGGTAGATGAGTCCAAAATGTCCATATACTGAGAGCTAGCTACATGGCAGGGTAGTGCATCATGTTCATATACAGAGTTCTAGCTACAAGGCAGATGAGTCCAACTTGTCTATATATGAGAGCTAGCTACACAACAGACAAATCTAATATGTTCCTATACAGCGAGCTACCTACTTGGTAGATCAGTTCAACATATCTATGTACAGAGAGCTAGCTACATGGCAAACAAGACCAAAATGTCCAAATACAGAGAGCTAGGTACATGGCAGAGTAGTCCAACATGTCCATAAAAAGTGTACTTTCTACCTGGCTAATCAGTCCAACATGTCCATATACTGAGAGCTTGCTACATGGAAGACAAGTCCAATATGTTCATATACAGAGAGTGACTTACTTGGCAGATCAGTCCAAAATATCCATTTACAGAGATCTAGCTA
>NW_006415668.1:0-1187 GCF_000296735.1 Chrysochloris asiatica | reverse complement strand
TATCCGTGTACAAAGATCGAGCTACATGGCAGACAAGCCCAAAATGTCCATATACTGAGAGCTAGCTACATGGCAGACAAATCAAAAATGTCCATATAAAGGGAGCTAGCTACATGACAGGGTAGTGGAACATCACCATATACAGAGTTCTAGCTACATGCAGATGTGTCTAACATGTCCACATACTGGGAGCTACCTATGTGGCAGACAAGTCCAATATGTTCATATACATGATACAAGCTACATGGCAGATGAGTCCAATATGTCTTTATACTGAGAGTTACCTACATGGCAATTGAGTCCAACATGTCCATATATATGTAGGACTAGCTCCCTGGCTGATGAATCCAACATGTCCATATACTGAGAGTTAGATACATGGCAGACAATCCAATATGTTCATATACAGAGAGCTAGCTACATGGCAGGTTAGTGCAACCTTTCCTTATACAGAGCTCTATGTACAAGGCAGTTGAGTCCATCTTGTCTATATACAGAGAGCTAACTACATGGCAGGGTAGTGCAACATTTCCATATAGAGTTCTGGCTTCATAGAAGACGAGTCAAACAGGCCAATATATTGAGAGCTAGCTACATGGCAGAAAAGTACAATATGTTCAAATAGAGGGAGGTATCTACTTGGCAGATCAGTGCAACATATACATGTATAGAGAACAAGCTACATATCAGACGAATCCTAAATGTCCATATACAGCGTTTTTATTACATGGCAGAATAGTGCATCATTTCCATATACAGAGTTCAAGCTACATGGCAGATGAGTCCAAAGTGTTCATATAATTAGAGTTAGCTACATGGCAGATTAGTCCAAAATATCCATGCACAGAGAGCTAGCTACATGTCAGAGAAGTCCAAAGGGTCTATATACAGAGAGGTAGCTACATGGCAGAGTAGTGCATCATTTCCATATACAGAGTTCAAGCTACAAGGCAGATGAGTTCAAAGTGTTCAAATTCTGAGAGCTAGCTACATGGCAGAGTAGTCCAACATGTCCATTTTTATAGTTCTAGCTACATGGCAGATGTGTCCAACGTGTCCATACACTGAGAGCTAGCTACGTGGCAGACAACTCCAAAATGTTCATATACAGAGATCTACCTGTTTGGCAGATCAGTCCAACATATCCAGGTACAGGCAGCTATCTACATGGCAGACGTGTCCAAAAC
>NW_006415667.1:2386-4584 GCF_000296735.1 Chrysochloris asiatica | reverse complement strand
AAGGGGGAGCGGCTAAAGACTCTAGATTCATGGGAAGAGAGGAATTAAGAGCTAGCTGGTGGCTAGGAGGCAGACTTGCTGAATGTGCCCTTTGGAGGTGTAAATTATTATATATACCTGAGGGTTTTTTGTTTTTTTAAAATAGATAAAGTGAATAGTGAGAAATAACTGATGGTACATGGAGGGAATTATAATCATTGTAATGAAAAAGGTGTATGATTTGTTGAATGTAAAACTGATGATCTGCCCGGTAAACTTTCACTCAATCCACAATAAAAAACCTTAAAACAAAAGTGTGGGGGGGTGGAGGATAGAGGTAAATACTGTTGACTAATGGTACATGGGAAGGATTTTAATCATTGCAATGGTGCAAAATATGATTTAAGGAATGTAAAACTGATAATCTGCCCTGTAAACTTTAACTCAATTCACAATAAAAACTTATTTAAAATTTTTTTAAAAAAAGAAGGAAGGACTATATACAGTCATTGTACCAAAAAGAAATGGTTCATGTTCAACTATCTCAAGAGGTAGTATATGATAAAGAACCAATGGTACTGAAGGAAGAAATTTAAGCTTCACTGGAGACATTGACAAAAAAACTAGGGCTCTATGAATTGATGGAATACAAATTGAAATCTTTCAACAAACTGATTAAATACTTGACATGCTCACTCATCTATGCCTCTCCTAGCAGAATGTTGTTGTTGTTGTTGTTAAGTGCCATCGAGTCGGGTCCGACCCATAGCGACCCTGTGCAGGGTTTTATAACCTTGGGCAAATCTCTTAATCTGAACTTCGGTTTCTACATGAGCAAAATGAGGATATAGCCTAGTTCAAAGGGTTGGTTCATAAATTTGAAAACAGCTACCTGGTCAACCGATTGGAAGAGATCCATATTTGTGCCCAAAGAGAGGTGACTCAGTGGAATGTGGAAAGCATCGAACAATAGCATTAATATCACATGCAAGTAAAATTTTTCTGAAGACAATTAAAGAGCAATTGCAACAGTACATTGACAAGGAACTGTCAGAAATTCAAACTGTATTCAGAAGAGGATGTGGATGGAGGGATATCTGCTTACATTAGATGGATTCTGGCTAAAAGCAGAGAGTACCAGAAAGATGTTAGCTGTACTTTTTTGACTATACAAAGACTTTCAACTGTGTAAATCATGGCAAACTATGGATAACATTGCAGGACAAAAGGGTATTTCAGAACACTTCATTGCATTCATGGGGAACCTGTATATAGACCCAAAAAGCAGTCATTTGAACAGAACAAGGGGATTGTTGTTGTTGTTGAGTGCCATCGAGTCGGGTCCGACCCATAGCGACCCTGTACAGGGTTTCCGAGGGTGTAACTCTTTACGGGAGTAGAAAGCCTCATCTTTCTCCCGAACAAGGGGATACTGAGTGGTTTATAATCAGGAAAGGTGTGCACCAGGATTGTATTCTTTTCCATATTTATTCAGTCTGTATGCTGATCAAATATTCCGAGAAACTAGATTATATTGAAAAGAATATAGCATCAGGTTTGGAGAAAGACTCATTAACAATTTGAGATATACAGATGATACAACCTTGCCTGCTGAAAGCGAAGAGGACTTAAATTTTCTTACTGATGAAGATCAAAGACAACAGCTTTTAGTATGCATTGTACGTCAATGTAAAGAAAATGAAAATCCACACAACTGGACCAGTAAACAACATTATAATAAATGGAGAAAAAGATTAAAGTTGTCAAAGACTTCATTTTGCTTGGATCCACAGTCAACACTCATGGAAGCAACAGTCAAGAAATCAAATGACATATTGCATTAGGCAAATGTGGTACAGAAAACCTCTTTCAAGCATTCAAGAGCAAAAAGATTAGTTTAAGGATTGATGTGCAGCTGGCCCAAGCCATGTGTTTTCAATAGCTTCATATGCATGTGAAAAGTGGACAATTAATAAGGAAGACTGTAGAAGAACTGATGCATTTGAGTTATGGTGCTGGAGAAGAATATTTAAAGTACCATGGACTGCCAGAAGAACAAACAAATCTCTGTTGGGAGAAGTACAGTCGAGTGCTCCTTAGAAGCCAGGATGGTAAGACTTTGTCTCTTATCCTTCAGACATATTATCAGGAGGGATCAGTCCCTGGAGAAGGACATCATGCTTGGTAAAATACAGGGTCAGTGAAAAAGATGAAGACTC
>NW_006415667.1:0-1621 GCF_000296735.1 Chrysochloris asiatica | reverse complement strand
GACCTGCCCTTCCAGGAGAGACATCCAAGCCTTTAGCTGATAAGATGTTATTTCTTCATACACCTATTCCATGAGAGGTCTGGTTTCACATTTTCTGTTGTTTGTTGTTGTTAGGTACCATCGAGTCAGTTTCAACTCATAGCAACCCTACGCACAACAGAATGAAACACTGCTTGGTCCTGTGCCATTCTCACACTAGTAAAATGATAGTGTTAGTACCCCCACTCCCACCCCCAGCTCATATCCTCTGTTGGATGCCAGCTTGTCTTCTAGTTTTGTGTAGTCTGTCATATCTTCCCAGACAGACTTTAAGGTCTAAGAGGGCAGGGGCCCTTCTTGAGCTACTTCACCTGCCAAGTTTGGCCCTCTCCTAGCAGAATGACCTTGGAAAAGTTTCTTAACCTAAGCTTCTGCTTATACATGGGCAAAATGAGGATATAATGTAGCTCAAAGGGTTAACGAGTAAGACATGTGGCATTCTTTCATATTACTATTTGTAGGATTTATAGGTAGTAGGACAGTATTATCACTCCTCTTACCCTAGGAAATGCTTACAATGACTAACACATTCTTCATCAAATTAAGTCTGAACAGTTGACATTTTTCAGTCAGCCTCAAAGAACTTGGTGCCCTCCCCTCCTGTTTTATCTGGGAGATATGACTAATGATCAGTTGCCATTGAATAAGTTCTAACTCATGGCAACCCCATGTGTGTGAGAGCAGAATTGTGCTCCATATGGTTTCCAACAGCTGATTTTTTCAGAAATAGATCATTCGACTTTTCTTCTGAGACATCTCTGGTTGGACTCACATCTCTAACCTTTCCATCTGCAGTTGAGTGCATTAACTATTTTCACCACCCACAGAATCCCAGAGAGAATTTAAGTCACATATACAAGGGACTTCACTGAAATTAGACATATTATGAATATCCCTTACATTCATTTAGTACTTTCCAATCCCTTTACCTCTCTTAAACCTCCCTTGCAACTCAGGGAAGGAAGTACATTTATTCCTGTTTTACAGGTGAAAATTGGTGGTCATGGACTTGCCTGAGATCATAGAGTTGGTGAAGGGAGGGCCTGGGACCAGACTCCAGCCCCACAGTGGTGGTAGACACCAAACGAGCTAGAGAGTCCAGGTTTGTCCAGCTCCAGAGAAGAACCACTCTGAGATACCCCACTTTACTGACAGTGTCCTCTGTCCCTGGTACTGAGCAAACTCTTCTTTGTGATTCAACTGGGGCTTCCAAGTATGTCAAATCCTACTTCTCAACTCAAAACAGAATGCTGGAGGATAATTCATTCCTTCAAGGAGAATTTATTGAGCACATATTACAAGCCAGGCACCATTTTAACCATAGAATGTTAGCTATAATCTAATTATTAGATTCTAATTCAGTGATTCTCAATCCTGACTGCATATTTAAATCACCTGAGAGCTCATGAAACCATGTGACCCACTCAAAGAAAATGAATACACCTTCACAACTAAATAAAAAGAGGAAAATAAAAAAAATTTAGTAAACATGAATATAACAGAAATGAAAAGAAAACCCACAAACAAAATGAATTTAGTGCAGAAAATTCAAAGAAACAGCACCATAAAAAACACCAGCAAA
>NW_006415666.1:3475-4802 GCF_000296735.1 Chrysochloris asiatica | reverse complement strand
TTTTTTTTTTTTTAATTATTATTTTTACTGCGTATACCTAAATGTGAAATTGCTAGGTCATTATGCACTTTTGGAAATCCATCTTAGGTGCTGGCTAATAGCTAAAAGTTGGCAGTTTGAACCTTATTGAATTATCTCATAGATGAACTTTGCAATCTACTACTGAAAAGTCACAGCCTAGATGACATTATGGATCCATTCTAGTTCAAACACATGGTGTTGCCATGAGTTGAATCAACTCAGTGGCAGCTAACAATAACAATGGTTACAATTTCTCCACATGCTCACCAAAACTTATGGAGAATAATAAGTGTTAATGAACTTATCATTAATGGGGAGAAACTGCAAAACCTTACGCACACCAGAATGAAACACTTAGCAGTTCTGCTCCATCCTCACAGTTGTTTCATTTGAGCCCATTACTGCTGCCATTGTGTCAAACCATTGCATTGGGGTGCTTCCTGTTTTTCTCCAGCTTTCTACTTTATCAAGCATGATGTCCTTCTCCATGGACTGGTCCCTCCTGATAGGATGCTGAAAGTATTACAGACTAAGTCTCGCCATTCTGGCTTTTAAGGAAGTTTCTGGGTATACATCTTCCAAGAGAGATTTGTTTATTCTTCTGGCAGTTCATAGCACTTTTAAGATGTTCTCCAACACCATAATTCTTCTATCATCACCCAACTTTCACATGCATCTGGTAGTGGTTGTAGTTGTGAGCCATTGCCTCAGTTCCAACTCATAGTCCCTTGTATAAGGTTTCCGAGGAAATTAATGTTTATGGGAGCAGAAAGCCTCATCTTCTCCTGCCAAGCTGCTGGTGGATTCAAACTGTTGGTCTTGGAGTCAGCAGCACAACCCATAACCCACTGTGCTACAAGGGATCTTCACATGCATGAGGCAGTTGAAAATAGCGTAACTTGATTCAGACACACCTTATCCCTGAAACTTTTAGATTTGTTCTTTAATTAATATGTTAAAGAGACCTGTGCAGCAGATTTTCCAAATGCGATATATCTGTCTGTTGCTGCCATGCTTGTTGAATGTGGATTCATGCAAAATGAAGTCTTCGACAATTTCTATGTTTTCTTCATTTAGCATGATGCTATTTGCTGGTCCAGTTGTGAGCTTTTTTTTTACACTGAGGAACAATCCATACGGCGCGCTGTTGTCTTCAATCTTCATCAGTAAGTATTTTAAGTCCTCATAGCTTTCAGCAAGCAAGGTTGTATCATCTGCATATCATATCACAGGTTGTTAATGAGTCTTCCTCCAATCCTCATGCCACATTCTATCTACTAGAATCCAGTAAATTCTCGATTATTTG
>NW_006415666.1:0-815 GCF_000296735.1 Chrysochloris asiatica | reverse complement strand
TTATGGAGTTGTTTCTGAAACCTGAATCTACTGGGGTGGGGGCGGAGGGAGACGTGTCTCTTGGTATAATAAAGATTTAAGATTTAAGGACACCAGAAGCTTCAGCAGGACTTTATTCTGAGCCACTTGGGGGCAGATGCAATGCCATTTTGTTGATCAGGAGCAGGATCCTTCAAGAGTCAAAATATGAACTTGAATATATCCCACCAGGATTTAGAGATCATCTGAAGAACAGATTTGATGCATTCAACACTAAAAATGGAAGAAAAGAGAGTTGTGGGATGACATCAATAACATCATACAGGAAAAAGGCAAAATGTCATTAAGAAGATAAGAAGAATGAAAAGATCAAAATGGATGTCAAAAGAGACTCTGAAACTTGCTCTCCAGTGGAAGAAATGAGGAGGTATAAGAGCTGAACAGAAAATTTCAGATGTCACCTTGAGAAGACAAAGTCAGATATTACAACAAAATGTGGAAATATCTGGAGTTAGAAAACCAAAAGGGAAGAACATGATCAGCATTTCACAAGCAGAGGGAATGGAAGAAAAATTTCAAGTCTTTACCTTCATTATTGAAGGATTCTCTGAGAAAATTATTGAGTGATGCTGAAAGCATCAAAAGAAGATAAAAGAAATGCACAGAGTCACTGTACCAAAAGGAAATGGTCAAGGTTAAACCATTTCAAGAGGCAGCATATGATCAAGAGCCAATGATACTGAAGGAACAAGTCCAAGGTGTATTCAAAGAATTGGCAAAGAACAAGGTACCTGGAATTGATGGAATACAAATTGAAGTTTTTCAAGAAAGTGAGG
>NW_006415665.1:3163-4395 GCF_000296735.1 Chrysochloris asiatica | reverse complement strand
ACATCGACAGAAGTGGTTACCCTCAAAACCCAGACTTCGCCAAAGTCAAGATGCCTGCAGCCTCCCTGACAGGGGAGAATATGCTCATGTCAGCTTTGGACAACCAAATGCATATTCTCATGACAACATTGAAAGAGCCATAGAGCATACCCTCAGAGCTCATTGGTGAGTATTTGTGGGTGTGTCTGCATGTCAGCTTCTGAGAGTGGCATGAGGGAGAGGTAACTTAGGAAGTCCCCATGGCTCGGACTGGCCAGAAATCACAGTAGTCTCATGCCCCACTCCTTGTTGACAGCTCTGTTTAGAGGATTATGGGGTGGAAATCTTGGCAATGTGTTTTGTGGTGTGGAACTCTGTTCAGGTGTTGATAAGGCAAGAAGAAAAGCATTCATGTAGGTCAACTGTTGTCCTCTTCCAGCTCCAATCCAACACCAACACTGGAGCGTGACCAACCCCAGTGTCATCCATCTGGAGGTCTGGTGGATAAATCAGGAGAGCAAGCACTTGTTCTACCTCCTGGAATGCATTTAATGCCTAACAGCACGGGGCCTCACCTGCCCAGATGCCCTGGTCTCCAACTTGGGAGGATAATTGTATTCACCCATGTGATGCTTCTGACTTACAGCCAATGGGAGTTCCTGGTCCACAGCCTTGATCACTTCCCTGTCTTTAGCCTTCCCTGATTGCAAATCCACAGCCATATTTGAGTTTCCATATTAACAGCCTCTTTCTCCCCTAGTCTATGGAGGCTTCCACCTATTTACACAGCATGATGCCTGAGTCTCAGCACTGACATAGGAAATCTTTGTCCACTGACATTGTTCTCCTGTGAGAGGGGATCCACTGGCAGCTCATTCCCCGGACAGGTTCAGGATCCAGAGCACGTTTCCATCCCAACAACTTGAATTATTTCTGATCATTCCCAGAGTGTTCCTCTGAATTTCATGGTGTGTCATGTGACAACTGTCCCTCCTGTGTGTTTTCCAGTGTGCCTGGAGACCAGATCAAGACATGAATAAGACCGTGTGCATCCTAGGTCCTAACATCTACATCGGCCTTTAGGAATGGGCTCAAGGGAGCCCCGTATAGGAGGAAAGCAGTCAGGAAGATGGTTTGAGGACCCTCAGCATCGAAGGGAGTAGAAGTGAGGCTGGAGATTTAGAGCAGCCCCTGGTAGAATCTATTCATCCACACACCTCTTTGACCTCTGCATCTCCTTCCTATATTCAGGG
>NW_006415665.1:0-1015 GCF_000296735.1 Chrysochloris asiatica | reverse complement strand
AAGAGATAATCCTGAGAGCTGATGGAGGTCCCAGGCTGTGCAGATATTGGGGAACATACTGTTTGGCTTCACAAATTTAACAATCATCTGTAACACCCACTGCTGCAGACAAAGTTGTAGGCAATGGGCATAATTCATTAAAAAGCAGTCAGGCAGGCCTGCCTTCCTCGGCCTCCTTTCTAGTCGGGACTCACTGATGAATACCAGATTTCTCTAAGCAGGTGGAGGCCACAGCTTATGAGATCTCACAACCTCATGTCTTCTCCAGGTGTGCACATAACTCAGCTCAATCTTCTCAGCACCTTGGACCTACACATAATCTCCAAGTGTGAGTGAGATATTGGGATACCTGATTAGACTGTGGGCTGGGGGTAATTGTGTCTCTTCTGTGGCTGGGTGCATCCCAGGTCCTCACATCTACATCGGCCCTGAGGAATGGACTCATGGGATCCCTGTACAGGAGGAAAACAGTCACGAAGATGGTTTGAGGACCATCAGCATCCTAGGGAGTAGAAAGGTGTCTTGGAGTTCAGAGCAGCCTCTTGTAGAATCTATGCATTCACACACCACATTCACCTCTGCATCTCCTTCCTATATTCATGGCTTAAAGGAGAAGTAGGAGGGAAACACGTGTTACTGATCCCTTACCAATTGTGGGCCCTGAGCTTCATGTTGCACTCCTGTTCCTCAGGAGAACAGTGACAGTGGGGGCAAAGGCCCTGCAGTGAGATCTGAGTCAGACTCAGGAAGAATTCAGGCTACAAATCTCAGGGTCTTGGTAGGGTAGGAGAGATGATGGAGTCTGTGCTCCTCAGTGTCAGCTGCTCCTGGACCATCAAGTGTTCCAGGTTGTATGGTGGACACACAGAAGCACACCACACAGAAGTTTCCTCCCTAGCGATAGAGAGTTCAATCTTCTATGGGTAGGAAACAGGTGCCACACACACGGTCTTAATTCTGGCTTAGTAAAGACAGAAATGTTGGTAAGATCTCTGATGCAGAACTCCGTTTGTTC
>NW_006415664.1:3940-5277 GCF_000296735.1 Chrysochloris asiatica | reverse complement strand
TCACTACTGTTGCCACGCTTGAGTCCACTGATACTGCCACTTGGCCATTCCATCTCATTGGGGGTCTTCCTCTTTTTCTCTGACCCTCCACCTCACCAAACATGATATCCTTCTCCAGCGACTGGTCCCTTCTGAAAATATGTCCAAAGTATGAGAGACGAAGTTTGAACATCTTGACCTCTAAGGAGCATTCTGGCTGCACTTCTTCCAAAACAGATCTATTGGTTCTTTTGGTAGCCCATGGCACTTTCAATATTCTCCTCCAACACCACAACTCAAAAGCATCAATTCTTCTATGGTCTTCCTTATTCACTGACCAGCTTTCGCGTGCATACGAGGTTATTGCGCCAAGGTTGTTTTCTTTCACCATACTTATTCATCATGTATGCTGATCAAATAATCCGAGAAGCTGGGTTCTATGAAGAAAAATATGGCATCAAAATTGGAGGAAGACTCATTAACAACCTGCTATATGCAGATGATACAATCTTGTTTGCTGAAAGTGAAGAAGACTTAAAACATTTACTGATGAAGCTCAAAGAGCACAGCCTTCAGTATGGATTGCATCTCAATGTCAAGAAAACAAAAATCCTCACCACTGGACAATAAACAACACTCTTATCAATGGAGAAAAGATTGAAGTTGTCAAGGACTTCAGTCTTCATGGATCAACTATCAACACTCCGGAAGCAGCAGTCAAGAGATCAAATGATGTATTGCATTAGGCAAATCTACTGAACAAGACCTTTTTAAAGTGTTGAAGAGCAAAGATGTCAGCTTGAGGACTAAGGTGTGCCTGACCCAAGCCATTCACCAATAGAAGGAAAATAAATGAGTTTTTCTAAAAATATCAGTTTCCTGACAACTAGTTATATAAAAAAATTATCTCCTAAAAGACCTACATACGCCATATTGTATAATATTCTGGGTAGTATCTTGGTGTGAAGTACAATTGCGATTTCATGCCTTTGTATTGCTTCTTGCTGAGTGGCCAGGTTCTAGGAACATACCTTCCGTAAATGTACAATTTCCTATGAGACGACCCTAGTAGGCAGTCTCTCACTGATGCTGTTGTGTGTTTCCCTGGATTCCATTCCTCCTCATGGAGATCTTCTGCACCACAGACCCAAGCACTGTCCAGTTCTGAGACCCCTCCACGTAGACAAGTCCCTGAGGCGCCATGTGAATCTGACATCAGTCTTTCCAATCCTAGGTCAAATCTCAATTTGTAAAGCCTACAGTCTAAGGAGCTCTGGTAGTGTAGTGGTTACGAATAGGGCTGCAAACCTTAAGGTCAGCGGTTCGAAACTACCAGCCGCTCCGCGGGAGAAAGATGA
>NW_006415664.1:0-710 GCF_000296735.1 Chrysochloris asiatica | reverse complement strand
AATTTCTAGAAAATTAAGGATGTTAGATTATCAAGACAATTTGTGATCTATGTTTTAGAATTTGTTCCTGTAAATCATTGTGTCCTGTTTTGAACAATTAATCACATTTCACTTCTGTACCCTGTCTTAATAAACCCCGCCTTTGTATAAAGCTCCTCCCTGAAATAAAAAGGAGGCACAGATTGAAGCCTGCATGTGTTACGGCTTGCAGGGCATGCATTACGGGAGGGCATTGCAGTTGGCAAGGTGTGCATACTGCCTTCCTAGCCATGATGTTTACAATGCAGGATCTGTCTGACGCCAGTGTCACATCCACTCTGGTCCCCGGGTGTCTTCTTGTCTCTCTTGTTGCGTCTTTGTGTGTATTCTTTCTCTATCTCTGTCACCGCCAGATCTCCCTACTTCGTGAACTGAACCCCCATGTTGAAGCCGGTTCTCAACACTTCTCCAAGAACTGTTTCCTCCTGATAATATGTCCAAAATATGATAGATGAAGGAAGTCTGGTCATCCTGGCCTAAAAGGAGTATTCTGGCTGTAACTCTTCCAACACAAATTTGTGTTCTTTTGGCAGTCTATGGTACTTTCAATATTCTCCTCCAACACCATGACTCAAATACATCAATTCTTGTATGGTCTTCCTTATTCATTGTCCAGCTTTCGCATGCGTAAGAGGTTATTGAAAATACCATGGCTTGGGTCAGGTGCACCT
>NW_006415663.1:3788-4583 GCF_000296735.1 Chrysochloris asiatica | reverse complement strand
ACTGAAAAAGTTGGCAGAGTTATTTAATTTTGTCATCACTGGTTTTAGTGGTTAGTGTGCAAATTTGAATAATACTATTTAATGGTTTCCTTGTAGGTGTATGGGTATTATCCTATCACAGACAGCACTGTACTTCAATATTGATCTTGAAAGTTCTGTTTGACTATGAACACAAAAATATTTATCTTCAATATGTCATTTCCATATTAAATCATATGATTAACAGATTCAAAATGGCCAATACCAATGCATTTCAGCTCCCTAATGTTAAAAAACCAAACACGTATTATATTAAGCAAATATGAACAAGACCTCTTTAAAGTGTTCAAGAGTAAATATGTCAGTTTGAGGACTAAGGTGAACTTAACCTAAGCTGGGGTATATTCAATAGCTTCACATGCATGTGAAAGTTGAACAATGAATAAGAAAAACTGTAGAAGAACTGTACATTTGAGTTATGGTTGTTGTTGTTAGGTGCCATTGAGTTGGTACTGACTCATAGTGACATTATACACAGCAGAATGAAACACTACCTGATTCTGGGCCATCCTCACTACTGCTGACACGCTTGAGTGTATCAATGCTACCACTTGGCCAATCCATCTCATTGGGAGTCTTCCTCTTTTTCTCTGACTCTCCACCTCACCAAACATGATATCCTTCTCCAGTGACTGGTCACAGCTGACCATATGTCCAAAGTAAGAGAGATGAAGTTTGGCCATCTTGACCTCCAAGGAGCATTCTGGCTGTACTTCTTCCAAAAGGGATCTATTGGTTCTTTTGGCAGCCCATGGC
>NW_006415663.1:2339-2882 GCF_000296735.1 Chrysochloris asiatica | reverse complement strand
CAATTAAGTGTTCAGGAATACTCATACTTCGCAATGTTGTCCATAGCTTATAATGATCCACACAATCAAAAGCCTTTGTGTAGTCAATAAAGCACAGGTAAATATCTTTCTGATATTCTCTGCTTTCAGCCAAGATACAATGGACATCAGCAATGATGTCTCTCGTTCCACGGCTACTTCTGAATCTGGCTTGAACTTCTGGTAGTTCCTTTTCAATGCATGCTTGCAGTTGTTTCTGTGTTATCTTTAGTAAAGTTATGGTGATAAAGAGGAATATTAGACGTACCATGGACTGCTAGAAGAACAAATAAACCTTGTGTTGGAAGAAGTACAGGCAGAACACTCCTTAGATGCCAGTATGATGAGACTTTGTTTCTCATACTTCAGACATATTATCAGGAGGGACCAGATACTGGGGAATGTCATTATGCATGGTAAAGTGGAGGGTCATTGACAAAGTGGAAGATTGCCAACAAGATAGATTGACACAGTGGCAGCAGCAATGGGCTCAAGTTTAACAATGATTGTGAGGATGGCACAGGA
>NW_006415663.1:0-1052 GCF_000296735.1 Chrysochloris asiatica | reverse complement strand
AAAAGAAATTCCTCAAACTATGAAAAATCAAAAGACAGGTACACACATAAAAACTCTCATTGTTGGATGCTGTAGGTTAAGCTCTGGACTGCTTACCACAAGGTCAGCAGTTCAAACTCACCAGATACTCCTAGTAACCCCTATACAGGGTAACTTCTTCCGATACTATATGAGGGGTCAAAATCAAAATTATAGCAAATCTCTCAAAAAAGACACTGGAAGAGAAAATGTAATGGAGTACTGGTTTCAAAAGAGTGGTAGTGGTACAGTGGTTAAAATACTAGAAGGTCAGTGGTTCGAACCCACTTGACACTCCTCACCAGGAAGCTGTGGTAGTCAGCTTCTATTAAGATCAGCCTTGGAAACCTTACAGGCTATTTCACTCTGGCCTACAAGTTCACTAGGGGTTGGGATTGACTCAGACTAAATGGGTTCGGTTTGATTAACTCACTTCAAAATTCTAAGCGAATATGACATTTAGCCTATAAACCCTGATAAATGATCAATTTTGAGTTTAAGACATAAATGCTTTTCAGATCTGCAAGATCTCAAAATAATCTATGAGAGAGTCTTCAAAAAGTTGGTGGAAAAACAGAATGAAAACATAGGAAAACTTTCCAGGAACTTTTTGAAGACTCTTTGTATCTCCTACATTCATATTTTCCCCTAAGAGGCTAGTAAAATACATGCTTTAGCAACACAAGGGGAATCTCAGGATTGAGGAAAATTGGCATCTTACCTATGCTTAAATCCACTGACGCTGCCACTTTGCCATTTCATCTCGCTGGGGGTCTTCCTCTTTTTCTCTGATCCTCTACCTTACCAACCATGATATCCTTCTCCAGCAACTGGTCCTTCCTGACAATGTGCCTGAAGCATGAGAGATGAAGTTTGTCCTTCTGGCATCCAAGGAGCACTCTGGCTACACTTCTTCCAACACAGGTCTGTTTGATCTTTTGGCAGCCCATGGCACTTTCAATATTCTCCTCCAACACCATAACTCAAATGCATCAATTCTTCTACGGTCTTCCTTATTCACTGTCCAACTTTCA
>NW_006415662.1:3146-4518 GCF_000296735.1 Chrysochloris asiatica | reverse complement strand
ACTTCCACCCGATCCACCATCTTGTTTGTTCTCCTGAATTGTACACTTTTAAATTGTATATTTATATTCTGTATGTTTAGTTCACCTCAATGAAAAATAATAATAAAGAGGAAGACAGGGCTCTGTCTGGCTCAGAGCTGCACTCCCAGGGCCCTGGTTATGAATCGGGCTGCGAACCTTAAGGTCAGCTGTTCGAAACTACCTAAAACTGCTAAACACATTGTTAAATGCTGTCGAGTAGGTTCCAAGGAGCGGCTGATGAATTTGAAGCTTGAACCTTGTGGTTAGCAGTACAGTGCTTATCCAACAGCACCATAGGAACACATAGGTATTATTAAGTGCTGTCGAGTCGGTTTCCACTCATAGCGACCCTGTATAGGATTTCCAAGGATCACCTGGTTAGCTTGAACTACCAACGTTGCAGTTCAAACCAGCCTTGCAGTCCAGAGCATTAGCTCACAGCCAAAAAGAAATCTTTTGAACAAAAGAATGACTGTATAAAAGCTTAGAACTTGATAGCACTTTCATTGAAAGTGTAGCAACCCTATTTAAAGCAATGACATTGTATTCTCATTGACTTGGTCATTTTGGAAAGTTACTTAAATAACTGGTGGTGGTGGTGGTAGTTATGTGCCATGGAGTTAGTTCCGAGTCATAGCAACCCTGCTTAGGGTTTCCGAGGCTGTACATCTTTATGGGAGCAGAAAACCTTATCTTTCTCCCACGAAACAGCTGGTAGTTTTGAACTGATGACCATGAGATTAGCAGCCTGACTCGTAACCACTATGCTACCATATAAAACAGTGGACTGCAAACCACAAGGTTGGCAGTTCAAGCCCACCAGTCGTTCTGAGGGAGAAAGATGACTTTTTCTCTCCTGTGAAGACTTAAAACCTTAGGCACTTAACAACGACATGGTTTTATAGCTATTTGTTGCTAGAAGTTTGCAATAAATGTTGTTATTGTTGTGAAGTGCCATCGAGTAGGTTCTGACCCATAGTGACCCTGTATAGGGTTTCTGAGGAGCAGCTGGTGAGCTTGAACTGCCGAGCCTGCAGTTCAAATGGCTCTGCAGTCTGGCTCATTAACCCACAGCACCACACCAGGACTCCTTGCAATAAATAGCTATCCATATTTATTTTTAAGAATAGTTTTTATATTTTCCACATAGCTCTCAATCTCAAAATAGTATTTTAAATAATCACTCACATATGCCATCTATTTAGGAAACGCTTTAGCCCAGCAATGGTAATTATGAGGAAAGAGAGTGACCATGGTGCACTAAACTAACATTTATTGAGTATTCACTGTAAAACAGGAAGTAAACGTAGGCAAATTTCATATACATCATGTCATTTAGTTCTTAAAACAG
>NW_006415662.1:0-1073 GCF_000296735.1 Chrysochloris asiatica | reverse complement strand
GCTATGAGTAGGAACTGGCTCCACGGTACATAAAACAACAACAAAGCAATGGTAACATAGTGGTTACGAAGCAGGCGGCTAACCTCAAGGTCAGCAGTTTGAAACTACCAGCTGTTCCACAGGAGAAAGATGAGGCTTTCTACTCTTGTAAAGATTTACAGCTTCAGAAACCTTGTGCAGGGTCACTATGAGTCAGAACTGACTCCACGGCACTTAACAACAACAAGAAGCAATGACAATTTACTTCAGGGAATGACTCCAAAAGTTAACTAATCAATGGCAGCCTCATCAGTAATTGAATAGATTTGAAGGCACATAACATCAATCAGTAATTGATTCCACTTAGAAATTATGCTTCTAATGCTAATGTTAACACACTTTTTCTTTAAAACCAGTACAATCAGAAATAAACTCTTTTCTCCAAAATCAATGTAAAGTCAGCAATTTGTTTAGTTCAATGAGATTATGCCTAATAGCATAACTCTCCTTTATTTAAATAAACAATAAATTCAAATTTTGGTTTCAGATATTAAGTGATCACCTTTTCCTTTGCCTGGAATGGTGCTGGGAGCATCACATGTCATTAAAACAGACATTCAGCTTGCTTATAATCATAATTTTCACATATGTCTATGCATTTAAACTGTGTTTTGTATAGACAACATTTAGGGTTTGGGTTTTTGCTTGTTTTTACAATATCTGCATTTTTATTGATGTGTTTGAAACATTTAGATTTGGTATAATTATTAATATGTTGTTGCACGCCCTCAAGTAAGTTCTGATTCATAGTGACCCTGTATAGAATTTTCCAGGAGTGGATGGTAGATTTGATTGCAGTTCAAACCAATCTTTTGGTCCAGTGTTTATCCTACAGTGCCACACCTGAATTTAAATCTACTAGCTTGTGATTTTTTTTCTAGTTGTTCCATCTGTTTTTCTGAAATTTTTTTAGATTGATTTTTTTTTTTAAAGTAGTCCATGTTATCTCCACTATTTATTGTTATTGTTAAGTGCTGTTTAGTTGATTCCAAGTCACAGAGATCCTGTATAGGATTTCCGAGGAGCCGCTGGTG
>NW_006415661.1:1376-4740 GCF_000296735.1 Chrysochloris asiatica | reverse complement strand
ATAGAGTTTCCAATATGCAGCTGGTGGATTTGAACATCCGAAGTTGTAGTTCAAAACAAACTTGAAATCCAATACTTATCCTATAGTGTCACATCAGGATTATTACCTTTAAAATAGTCCCCAAATAACCCCAAACCAGATTGGAGATGGCTTTTTAACACATTCTTCGTATTGGAAATCGAATTTAAAAGATCCTTTGAGATATTTGTCACAAGTAAGAATACTCATTAACATGTAAAAACTGGGGTTACATTATTTGTTTATTTAGTGTAGTAACAGGGTGTATACTTCAATTATATGTATATGTTATATCTCATTTTTATCTCCCTTACCAAATGAGATAAGCATTCTCAAGTTGCGTTCAAACTCAAAGGCAAATTTGGTTATGATTATACAGCTTGTTTCTTGGCTAGACATAAGGTCCACTGGAAAGCAATCCTAGATAAAATTGAATTTAAGTCGACCTCCTGAGTCTTCTGGAAAGGACAGTGTTAATTGACATGTACTTAAAAAAGCTTGCTGCTTATATTACATGTAAGGTCCATGTCAAAGTTATTTGCACATCTTTTACAAGTAGACATGAACCACCAGTTTTTAGACATATAGTCTAATTGTCTTTTGTTGTTGTTGTTAAGTGCTGTTGAGTTACTTCCATCTCACAGCAACTCTGTAAAGGGTTTCTGAGGATGTAAATCTTTATGGGAGCAGAAAGTCTCATCTTTCTCCTGTGGAACAGCTGGTAGTTTCCAACTGCTAACCTTGAGGTTCACAGCCTGATTTGTAACCACTACGCTACCAGAGCTCCTCAAAGGTCAATATATCATCCTCTTGTTGCCACTAAATTCATTTTGATTGAATTCAATTTCAATAATTTAATCAAAAAAG
The DNA here is from genome assembly GCF_000296735.1 of Chrysochloris asiatica. Classification (NCBI taxonomy): domain Eukaryota; kingdom Metazoa; phylum Chordata; class Mammalia; order Afrosoricida; family Chrysochloridae; genus Chrysochloris; species Chrysochloris asiatica. The sequence goes on along the minus strand of NW_006415661.1, from coordinate 3,855 downwards.
GAAAAGAAACTGAACTTCAAAAGACCAGAAGTCCTTGCTCTGTCTAATAATAATTATAATTTTAAAAAACCTACTGTTAGAGCATCAGTTTTCTTGTCTGCATGAATAGCTTGAGCCAAAGTATCCTGCACCTCCACTTTACCAAACATGATGTCCTTTTCCAGGGATTGGTCCTTCCTAACAACATATCCAAAGAACTAAATATGAAGTCATGCTATTGCACTTCTAAGGAGTTACACTTGTTCCAAGACAGATTTATTTGTTCTTCTGGCAGTTCATGGTATATTCAAGATTTTCACCAACACCATAATTCAAATGCATCCAGTCTTCCTTACTCATTGTCCAGCTCCTCCATGTATAAAAGACAATTGGAAATGCCATGACTTGGGTCAGGCCCACCTTAGTCTTCAAAGTTACAGCTTCTCACTGGTTAGTTACCTTCATGTCCACTCTGATTCATGTTACCTTTTGTAAAATTAAACTAAAGTTTACTCAGTCATCACAATTTCCAGACTATTCAAGTACATTCTTAATTGTGCCAATGCACTTCACCATCTCATGCCATAGGAGACCATTTGCTTTATTAAACATGTTGTATTCCTCTAGCAAGTGATCCTTCCTCTTAGTATGCTATAAATTGGAATAAACTCAATGGTAGTAATTTTTGGTTGATACACAAAACAAGTGATTCCAAGATTATTCTGTTGTGATCCAAAAAGTTTTCCTTTCTAATTTTCTGAAGGAAATCAGCAAGCTTTCCTTTTTTATTTTAGTCTGGAGTCTGCACTGAAATCGGTCTACCATGGGTAACCCTTCTGGTATTTGAAATACCAGTGGCATAGCTTTCAGAATCATAGCATCATATAATCTACAATGCAGAATTAAATGCAGTTCTATTTATGAGATAACTTCTTTCATATCTATTCAAAGATGCAGTGGGCTTTCTTAGGAGGATATTATTTTCCTGTAAACAAAAGTATTTAAGTATAGTTTGGAAAATCAACAATGGGGAGGCTGTACCATTCAGAAGGTGAAACAATATTATCACTAAGAACTAGTAGTAGGAGACTGGGACCACTTGAGAGCATTCTAAGTATAAACTGCTTGATAGAGTATTTGAGTAAATATTTGAACTTAGAGGCTCTATTATGGGATTTCTTTAGTGCGGTATAAGAAGAAAAACTTAATGAGTGTTCTAATAATTATATTTATTTTGGAGGAAAAAAGGGGAGAGTTCCTACAATGTTGCATAAAATAGAGAAGCAAAAATGGTGGATTATATACTATTAATTAATATTTATTGAATACATTATTGATTATTGTGAATTGTGGAGTCTGATCCAATTCATGGTGACATTTCAACTGTACACATTGGTATAATTTGCAACCTGTGCAATTGCCTTGCAAAAGAGGGAAATGAGGCTCACAAAGAGTATGTAACTAGCCCAAATTTCCATTGCTGGTTAGTGTCTCTAATTTCAAAATATACTCTCATTTATACTGTTCTTATATAACTTAGGGGCTCCTGGTGTGGCACTGTAGGATCAGCAATGGACTTCGAAACACAAGGTCAGCAATTCAAGTTTACCAATGGCTCCTTGGACACCCTGGACAGGATCAATATGAGTCAAAATTGGCTCCACAGCACATAGCAAAACAACATGTAATTTAAATCTGATTTTTTTTTCCCAAAGTGGGGTGCTTATCTCTATAGGTTAGAAATATTTTATATTGTTTTTAAGGGATGCACAACCTCTCAGTGGACTCTGTAAAAAAAAATCCCAAACGATCCCTTTTGAGGATTCAGTGCAATTAGGATAAAATTGCTCTGGGAAGCAAAGGACAATAAAGGGAAGTTGCTCTGGACTACAACTTTAAATTGTTATAGCTTGGTTAAGAATAGAATACTGAAGACATTATAGGACTCTGTATTATCTAAAAATATATGAACAAGGCTTTTAATTAAAATCACAAAGGATGAAGAATAAAAAAGCTATTTTTAAAAGAGAATAGAAATATGATTAGTGAGTTATACATACTTAACTAATATCAAATTAATTTTCATTTGTTACATATTTATTATGTGCTGCCACTATTCATCTGTCAGTTTGTAATACTTTGGTGGCTTGCATGTTGCTGTGATGTTGGAAACTATACCACATTCCAGCTGAGTTTCCAGAATAAGACAGACTAGGAAGAAAGAAAGGCAGAGTACTTCTGAATGTTTAGCCACTGAAAACTTTATGAATATCTGATATAATTACTGAAGATAACCCCTTAGGTTGGAAGGAACTCAAAATGCGATTAGGGAAAATTTGCCTCTCAAAGTAGAGTTGATCATGTTGTTGTTGTTGTTGTTGTTAAGTGCCGTCGAGTCGGTTCCTACCCATAGCGACCCTGTACAGGGTTTCCGAGGGTGTAAATCTTTACAGGAGTAGAAAGCCTCATCTTTCTCCCGCGGAGCAGCTGGTAGTTTCGA
>NW_006415661.1:0-1276 GCF_000296735.1 Chrysochloris asiatica | reverse complement strand
GGAGTAGAAAGCCTCATCTTTCTCCCGCGGAGCAGCTGGTAGTTTCGAACCGCTGACCTTACAGTTCGCAGCCCGATTCGTAACCACTACGCTACCAGAGCTCCTTAGAGTTGATCATAATGGTGTGAATTGAGCAAAGCTTTCATTATTTTCACTTACTGGTGAGGGAAAACTCAAAATGAGGAGAAACAACAGCAGATATCATTAATAATTATAACACGAGATGAATAAAATATGAATCTAGGAAAACTGGAAAATATAAAAAATGAAATGGAACACATAAAAATCAATCTCGCAGACATTAATTAGCTGAAATGAACTGATATTTGCTATTTTGAATCATATGATTTACTTGGTTAAGAATGACAAATTCAAGAGAAATGGCATTACATTCATCATCAAAAAGAAAATTCCGAGAATTCTTGAAGTGCAGTGCTGTCTGTGATAGGATAATATCCATATACCTACAAGGAATACCAGTTAATATCACTATTACTCAAACTTACACACCAACTACTAAATCCACTGATTATGAAATTGAAGAATTCTACAAACTTTTTCAGTCTGAAATTTATCAAACATGCAATAAAGATGGATTAATAATTATTGGTGATTTAATTGGAAAAGCTGTAAACAAACAGGAAGGTTTAGTAGTTGGAAAATTTGGCCTTGGAGTTAGAAATGAAGCTGGAGATCACATGATAGAATTTTGTAAGACCAACAAATTAGTCATTGTGTATACCTTTCTTAAACAGCATAAAAGGCTACTATACACACTTGTGCCTCACCAGGAATCAGATTGACTATGTTTGTGGGAGGTACAGTGGAGAAACTCCATCAGCAGCCCAAACAAGTCTGTGAGCCAGCTTTGAAACAGTCTATAAATAGTTTATATGCAAGTTCAGGATGAAGTTGAAGAAACAAAAAACAATTTCACAAGAGCCAAAATGTGAGCTTGAATTTGGATATCATATCAAGAACAGGTTTGATACATTAGACAATAAGAGTTGGGGGATGACATCAAGAACATCATGTAGGAAAAAAGCAAAATGTCATTAAAAGATAGGAAAGAAATAAAATACAAAGTGGAAGTCAGATGAGAATCTGAAACTTACTCTTCAGCATGTTGTTGTTGTTGTTGTCAGGTGCCATCGAGTCAGAACCGACTCATAGCGACCCCATGCACAGCAGAACGAAACAATGCCCGATCCTGGGCCAACCTCACTACCGCTGCCACACTTGAGTCCATCAATGATTCCACCTGGCCAATCCATCT
>NW_006415660.1:3675-4568 GCF_000296735.1 Chrysochloris asiatica | reverse complement strand
TAGTTCTCAGTATATGGACATGTTGGACTCATCAGACATGTAGCTAGAACTCTGTATATGGAACCGTTGCACCACTCTGACATGTAGCTAGCTCTGTGTACATGTAGCTTTCTGTATATGAATATGTTGGAGTACTCTGACAAGAGGCTAGCTTACAGTACATGGACATGTTGGACTCATCTGCCTTATAGACTGCCCTCTAAATATACACATGTTGGATTCATATGCCACATAGCTAGAACTCTGTATATGGAAATATTGCTGTACTCTGCCATGTACCTAGCTCTCTGTATATGGACACATTGGACTCATCTGCCATGTAGCTACAAATCTGTATATGGAAATATTGCACTACTCTGCCATATAGATAGTTCTCTGTATATGGACATTTTCTACTCGTCTGTCATGTAGCTAGATTTTTTTCATGGATATGTTGGACTGATCTGCCATGTAGGTAGCTTTCTGTATATGAACATAATGAACTTGTCTGTCATGTAGCTAGTTCTCAGTATAAGGACATGTTGGACTCATCAGACAAATAGCTAGAACTCTGTATATGGAACCATTGTGCCACTCTGCCATGTAGCTAGCTCTGTGTACATGGATATGTTGGACTGATCTGCCATGTAGGTCGATCTCTGTCCATGAATATATTGGACGGGTCTGCCATGAATTTAGCTCTCTGTATATAGACATGTTGAACTCATCTGCCATGTAGATAACTCTCAGTATATGGACATGTTGGGTTACTCTGCCATGTAGCTAGCTCTCCGTATTTAGACACTATGGAGTCACCTTCCATGTAGCGAAAACTCTGTATATTGAAATCTAGCACTACTCTGCCATGTAGCTAGCTCTCTGTATATGGACATGTTGGACTCATCAGCCATGTA
>NW_006415660.1:0-2145 GCF_000296735.1 Chrysochloris asiatica | reverse complement strand
TGAACATATTGGACTTGTCTTCCATGTAGCTAGTTCTCAGTATATGGCCATGTTGAACTCATCTGATATGTAGTTAGTAATCTGTATATGGACATGTTGGACTACTCAGCCATGTAACTAGCTCTCAGTATATGGACATGTTGGACTCATCTGCCATGTAGCTAGAATTCTGTATATGTAAAGGTTGTGCTATTCTGCCATGTAGCTAGTTCTCTGTATATGGACATTTTCTACTCGTCTGTCATGTAGTTAGCTTTTTGTGCATGGATTAGTTGGACTTATCTGCCATGTAGTTAGCTTTCTGTATATGAACATATTGAACTTGTCTGCCATGTAGTTAGTTCTCAGTATATGGACATGTTGGAATCATCTGCCTTGTAGCTATCCCTCTGAATATACACATATTGGACTCATCTGCCATATAGCTAGTACTCTGGATATGAACATGACTACTGTGCCATGTAGCTAGCTCTCTGTGCATGAATGTGTTGAACTGATCTGACATGTAGGTAGCTCTCTGGATATGAACATATTGGACTTGTATGCCATGTAGTTAGCTCTTTGAGTATGGACTTGTTGGACTCATCTGCCATGTAGCTAGAACTTTGTATATGGAAATGTTGCACTCCTCTGTCATGTAGCTACCTCTCTAAATATGGACATTTTGGACTCGTCTGCCATGTAAATAGCTCTCTGTAAATGGATATGTTGGACTGAACTCTCATGTAGGTAGCTCTTTGTATATGAAAATATTGGACTTGTCTGCCATGCAGCTAATTTTCAGTATATGGACATTTTGGACTCATCTGCCTTGTAGCTAGCCCTCTAAACATACAGATGTTGGATTCATCTGCCATGTTGCTAACTATTGGGGTAGGGACATGTTAGACACATCTGCCACGTAGCTAGTACTCTGTATATGGATATGTTGGAGTACTCTGCCATGAGGCTAGCTTACAGTATATGCAAATGTTGGATTCATCATTCACCTAGTCAGCTCTCTTTGTATGAACATGTTGGACTCATCTGTCTTAAAGATAGCCCTCTAAATATACACATGTTGGACTCATCTGCCACGTAGCTAAAACTCTGTATATGGAAATGTTGCTGTACTATGCCATGTACCTAACTCTCTGTATATGGACACGTTGGACTAATCTGACGTGTAGCTAGCTCTCATATATGGACATGTTGGACTCATTTGCTATGTAGCTAGAATTCTGTATATGGAAATGTTGCACTACTCTGCCATGTAGCCAGTTCTCTGTATATGGACATTTTCTATTCGTCTCTCATGTAGCTAGCTTTTTGTGCATGGATATGTTGGACTGATCTGCCATGTAGGTAGCTTTCTATATATGAACATATTGGACTTTTCTGCCATGTAGCTAATTCTCAGTATATGGACATGTTGGACTCATCAGCCATGTAGTCATCTCTCTTTGTATGAACATGTTGGACTCATCTGCCTTGTAGCTTGCCCTCTAAATAGACACACATTGTACTTATCTGCCATGTAGCTAGAACTCTTTATATGGCAATGTTAAACTACTCTGCCATGTAGCTAGTTCTCTGTATAAGGACATTTTGGACTCGTCTGCCTTGTAGCTATCTCTCTGTACATGGATATATTGGAATGATCTGTCACATAGGTAGCTCTCTCTATATGAACATATTGGACTTGTCTGCCACTTAGCTAGTTCTCAGTATATGGCCATGTTGGACTTATCTGCCTTGTAGCTAGAACTCTGTATATGGAAACATTGCACCATTCTGCCATGCACCTAGCACTGTGTCCATGGATATGTTGGACTGATCTGCCATGTAGTTAGCTCTCTGTACATGAATATATTGGATGGGTCTTCCATGTATTTAGCTCTCTGTATATGGACATGTTGGATTCATCTGCCATGTAGATAACTCTCAGTATATGGATATGTTGGACTACTCTGCCATGTACCCAACTCTCAGTATATGCACACGTTGGACTCATCTTCCACATAGTTAAACTCTATATATCGAAATGTTGCACTACTCTGCCATGTATCTGCCTCTCTGTATATGGACATGTTGGACTCATCAGCCATGTAGCCAACTCTCTGTGTATGAACATGTTGTACTCATCTGCTTGTAGCTAACCCTCTA
>NW_006415659.1:3806-4934 GCF_000296735.1 Chrysochloris asiatica | reverse complement strand
GAAAACGGAGGAGGGGGGAGGGGGAAGCGTAGGGGTCGGGCTTCTAGGATATACCCTTTGGTTGGTTGATGATGCATGGAGGGGATTGGAGCCATGGCAATGAGATGATATACGATGGAATGAATGTAAAACCAAAGTTGTCTCATGTAAACTACCATATAATTCACAATAAAACATTAAAAAAAAGAAGAAGAAGTAAGCCCAAAGTGAAACATTCCATATTTAATAAATTCAGCTTTAAAAATTAGGACGTTGGTTCCCATAAGGGAAGTTGGTTTCCTGCAGGAAACCTGGTCCCCTGCAGCCTGCTCTACTGAGAATTAGGGTTTATGTGGCACATTCTGTTCACAGCCTTCTCACCTCTCATCCAGAAGGGGAGGGTAATGCTTTCCAAAGTGATGGGATTCTCCAGTGTTCACTAGGTCCTGACATGCTAAGATACAATCCTAAAGGTTCAAATACTGCCCCAAATAGACAGAATCATTTCAATGATTCTCCAAGATCCTCTACATTTATATAAGCGGTGCCTCTTTTGATGATTATTTTGGTATCACTGTAAAACAGGAATCCCCAGCGTATCATGGGGTTAAATTCTAATCACTTCATTATAAATCAGCTGAGTGCTTCTTTTTTTCAAAAAGTGTTCATTATTATTGCCTTTTATTATCAGTATCTTTGTAAATCTATCTGTGAACATCTAAGAATGATTGTTGTTGTTAGGTGTCATTGAGTCAGTACCAATGTCATTGAGTCAGTACCAGTGACCCTGTGCAAAACAGAACAAAACACTGCCTAGTCCTGCACCAACTTTACAACCATTGCTACATTTCAGCCCATCACTGCTGCCACTGTGCCAATTCATCTCATTGGGGGTCTTCTTCTTTTTCTCTGACCCTCCACTTTACCAAACATGACATCCTTCTCCGGGACTGGTCCCTCCTGACAATATGTCCGAAGTATGAGAGACAGTCTGGCCATCCTGGTTTCCAGGGAGTATTCTGACTGTACTTCTTCCAACACAAATTGGTTTGTTCTTTTGGAAGTCCATGCTACTTTTAATATCCTCCTCCAAAACCCAAATTCATCAATTCTTCAGCAGTCTTTCTTATTCACTGTCCAACTTTCATA
>NW_006415659.1:0-592 GCF_000296735.1 Chrysochloris asiatica | reverse complement strand
GTCTTATGTAATGCAGAGGCTCTGCAGGAAGCCTCCTTCACTGGGCATGTTGTAGCCCCGTTTTAGGTATTCCAATCAGTTATAGGCAGAAGACGGACTTACAAGCTTTTTGTGATGATATTTCTGGCTATTCCTTTCTCTCCCCTCAAGTGTCTATTTTATAATATAATGCAAGGAAAACCAAGATTCAAAAGACAGCCAAGAATCTTAACATTATTTCTCCCCTTTTTCCCATTCCAACCATGTCTCAATCCCTGTATCCCAGAGCCCTGTTGTTCCAAGGTTGTGCATACATCATTTTTTACCTCTGTCCCAGCTGTCTAATTGTTCTCCCATCTGCTTTGTTCTTCCATTCTCCTTCCCCTTCTTATATATTTCCCCCATGCGTAGCACCCAAACTATCCTGTGTCTATTCCCTACTCTGTGCTCCACCTTCCCCTCCCTCCCCTCATCCCGCCCCCCCACATCCCAGTAACCAGAAAAGAACTCCTCCTGCATTTAGTATGGGTTCTTTTACTTAGTCTTTTACAGTAGTGGTCCTATGCAGTATTTCTCCTTTTCTGACTGACTAATTTCACTCAACATAATGTCC
>NW_006415658.1:2405-4534 GCF_000296735.1 Chrysochloris asiatica | reverse complement strand
TTTTTTTTTTTTTTTCCATCACAACATACCTGCTCATTCTTTGACAGTAGCGAAGGTTACTCTCTGAGTAGTTTGCTGAGAAAACTTACCCTATCCATACTACAGCCTGGAATCTTGCCCCTTCAAACTTCTTTTTGTGCCTCAAGCTCAAAGAATATTTAAAAGGAACATGTTCTGAGTCCCTTGAGGATGTTCAAACTGCCATTTTGAAGAGTACAGAATTCTTGGGGAAAGGTTTGGAAAATAGAAACACTGCCTTCAGAAGTGTACAGATCTAGATGGAGGGTATGTTGAGAAGCAATCGCTTTACATTTTGATATTTTTTCTGAATAATGATTTCCATGATTTTGTAGCACAACTTCTTGACTTACCCTTGTATATTTAGGGTTGAGATTGTTGGATCTATTCTAGCTTTTTAAAGAAGTGCCATACTGTTTTCCATAGTGGTTATATTATTTTACAACTACCAGCAGTATATAAGAGTTCTAATCTTCCCACAATTTCACCTGCATTTTTTTCTCATAGTTTAATTAGTGCCATAATTGTTGGGGTAAGATAGGTTCTCATGTAGTTTTTATTTGCATCTCTGGTCACCACAGTCACCAGGCCAGAAGGCTGCCCCTGTGGCTGACACTGGAGTCCTGGTGGGGCACTGTAGGATAGGCACTGGGCCACAAGGTTGGTTTGAACCACAAGGTGGGTGGTTCAAATTCACCAGACACTCCTTGGAAACCCTATACATGATTGTTATGAGCTTGAACTGACTCCGTGACACTTAACAACAATAACAAATCCTAGTGTGGTTCTGTAGCATAGGTACTGGGCAGCTAACCATAAGGTTGGTGACTAAAACCCACCAGCTTCTCCTAGGAAACTGTATACAGGGTCAGTAACAAGAGGAACCAACATGAAGGCACTTAACATCAATAACAATGGTTAATCAGCAAGCATCTCTTCATTAGCTGACTGGATGTCATCTTTGTTGGAAGTGTCTGTGCATGTCCTTTGTCCATTTTTTAATTGGATTATTTGTTTATTTTTCTTGTTGACATGTTGGAGTTTTCTATAAATTTTAGAGATTAAACTTTTTTTAGATATATATGTTCTTGCCAACATATTCTTCTTACTCTGTAGGTTCTGTTTTTACTCTTTTGGTAGAGTTTGATCATCTCCTACCCAAAACACCACTGATATCAAGTTAATTCCAATTCATAATGAACATATAGGATGAGTAGAACTACTCCCAGGGTTTCAGACACTGTAAATATTTATGAGAACAGACAGCCTAACTCTTAATTCATTGCATCACCAAGGATCCTTTTTTGATAGCATAAGTATTAAATTTTTAGGAGATATCACTTACCAGGTTTTTCTTCTGCTATTTGTGCATTTTCAGTTATGTTTGATATTCTGTGTATGCCATAGATTAGGGACCTTAACTTTGTTCTATTTTTCCTTCCATGAACTTTATACATTTTGGTTTAAGATTTAAGATTTCATTCCATTTTGAGTCGGTCTTTGTGTATCATGTTATAGATCTTATTTAATTTTTATGCAAATAGATATGCAGTTTGTTAAAGAGACTACTTTGCTCCATTTAATGAACTTTGACAGTATATCAAAGATTGTTGTTATTGTTGTGAAGTGCCATCGAGTAGGTTCCAACCCATAGCGACCCTGTATAGGGTTTCTGAGGAGCAGCTGGTGAGCTTGAACTACCAACCTTGAACCGCCAGTTCAAATGACTTGGCAGTCCAGCATATTAGCCTACAGCACCACACCAGGACTCTTATCAAAGATTAGTTGTCTGTATATGGATGGATTCATTTCTTAACACTCAGTTCTGCTCTATTAGTCTATGAGTCTTTCATTGTACCAGACTGTTTTGACTACCATGGCTGTGAAATCAGTTCTGAGTTATGGAAGTGTGAAAGACCTCCTACTTAGTCCTTTTTCTTCATGAATCTTTTAGCTATATGGGACCTCTTTCTTTTCCAGATAAAACTAGACATTAGTTTTTATATTTTCTGAAAATATGTTATTGGAATTTGGATCAAGATTGCATTATATTTATAGATTGGGTTGTTTTTGTTGTTGTTAAATGCCATCAAATAAGTTCCAACTCATAG
>NW_006415658.1:0-505 GCF_000296735.1 Chrysochloris asiatica | reverse complement strand
TATTCCCTGTCCAGCTTTCACATGCAAATGAGGTTATTGACAATACCATGGCTTGGGTCAGACACATCTTAGTCCTCAAGCTGACATCTTTGTTCTTCAACACTTTAAAAATATATCACTTGCATTATGCAAATATGACTGCTGCTTCCATGAGTATTGATAGCCATACTGTGGTAACTTGTGAGTTACTATGATTCTGAAAGCTATGCCACTGGTATTTTAAATAACAGTGGGGTTGCCCATGGTGGACAGGTTTCAGATGAGCTTCCATACGAAGACAGACTAGGAAGAAGGAGTGACGAACTACTTCAGAATATTTAGTCACTGAAAACCTTATGAATAGCAGAGAAACACTGTCAGATATAGTGTGGAAAAAGGAGCCCCTCAGGTTAGAAGGCACTCAAAATGTGACCGAGGAAGAGCTGCCTCCTTAAAGTAGAGCAGACCGTGATGATGCGAATGGAGTAAAGCCCATGAGAGTAAAGCCCAGGGACCTTCATTTGCT
>NW_006415657.1:3650-4573 GCF_000296735.1 Chrysochloris asiatica | reverse complement strand
CAGTTTTGTAGTGTATATGGGGCAGTTTCAAAAATTCTATGGAAAACTGGAACTAAAAGATAGTGGAGAGACTTGGGGCTTGATGACAGGTAGGATAGATATGCAGTGAAGATCTCTGTCCATGGTACTGCAGAATATCAGACAAAGAGGGTTCAGGGTAGAGTTCCAAAACTCTGAACAACACATCTAGGAATATTTTTAAAGTTTGAAGGCTTATAGCTAGTGGAACTTGTAGTGGAAGTAAGAAATCTCATACTTTAGAATCTCCTGGGCTCAGCAGCACGGAGCCGACAACTTGGGTGAGACTAAATGGCAAGACAGGTGGGGGAGCAAGCAGATCCACCACAGAATAACGCCGCAGGAAATTCAGAGCATAGGTGGACAAAATATTTGTCGGTTTTGCCTAGTTCTGATTTTTCTTTGGAAACTACCAGCTGCTCTGCAGGAGAAAGTTGAGGCTCGCTATGAGTCAGAACTGACACCACAGAACATAACAATAACAAAAAATCTGTTCATTGCCACCCCACTGTTTGCACACCTCCATTCTGGTGATTAGAGGGGATGCCCGAGCAAATGGACACACACACCCAGCCCACCATTGGTGGGTTCTTCTGCCATACATGTGCACAGATACCCTCAGCATTTGCAGAAATAGGCAGCTTAGCAGCCAGCCCTGAACTGTTTATTAATAGGGAAAAGACCAGAACTAGGGATGTGGAGAGGGAGAGAGAGTTTAACAATAAAACAGGCCAAAAATTAAATCCTGAGCTATAGCATAACAACCAACAGTGGCATCTTAAAATTTATCAGGTGGCCTTGAAGGCAAGAAGCTGAAAAAGTTATTAAAATCATGCTCATATAAGGCTACAGATTTTTTATGCTCTTTTCTTCTCTCCCTCCCCTTCCTTTTCTGCAATTATAGA
>NW_006415657.1:2852-3550 GCF_000296735.1 Chrysochloris asiatica | reverse complement strand
CACATGTCCAGAAACAAGATAAAGTGTCTGAGACAAATGACCTAGAAGTAGACCTGGACTCCATTCTGGAAGGAGGGCAGGCCTTGGAAATGTCTAAGAAGGAATTCAGAAAAATTATTATAAACTGTTTCAAAACACTTTACAATGGAGTTGAGAAAAATAAGGATGATGTCAGGAAAGTGTTATAAGAACAATCAACTAAGGTAGATACAGCATTGGAAACAATTCAAAACCTACATAAAGAGGTCCAAACGATCAATAATAGAATATCAGAAATAGACAATACACTGAAAGGGCAAAAGTGTAGACTAGAAGAGACAGAAGGCAGAACTAGTGAGCTGGAAGACAAATCTATCAATACTACTAAGATAGAAGAGCAAAGAGATAAAAGGATTAAAAAGCATGAAGAAGGTCTAAGATTCATGTTGGATAACATAAAGAGGAATAACTAAGAATTATTGGCCTTTCGGAACAGGGAGAATTACACAAGTCCACAGAGGAAATAGTTGAAGAACTGCTGGAAGAAATTTTCTCTAACATCCTGAAAAGTTAAAACATAAACATTCAAGAATTTCAATGGACCCCAGGAAGGATAGACCAGAAAACAAAATCACTGAGACATATCATAGTCAAGCTCTCCAAAATCAAAGATAAGGAGACAATCCTGAAAGCAGCTAGGGAAAAGAGAAGCGTTATAT
>NW_006415657.1:0-542 GCF_000296735.1 Chrysochloris asiatica | reverse complement strand
GTAGTGATGTTGACCCAGGATTGGGCCGTGTTTCGTTCTGCTTTTCGTAGGGTCACTATGGGTCTGTACCGACTCGATGGCACCTAATAACAACAGCAATCAATAATTACAATGAAAGAAAATGGATTAAAAGCACCAGTTAAGAGACAGAGAGTGGCGAATGGATAAGAAAACAAAATCCTTCTTCAAGAGACACATCTTACATGTGCTGTCTGCAAGAGACACATCTTACACACAGAGACAGGAACAGATTAAAAGTCAAAGGATGGAAAGAAATATACCAAGCTAACTGCAATAAAAAATGAACAGGAGTGGCAGTACTAATTTCTGATAAAATAAACTTTAAGGCAAAAACCAGCATAATAGATAAAGTTGAACATTATCTCATGATTAAAGGGACAATTGAACAAGATGACATAACCATAATAAATATCTATGCACCCAAATGAAAGAACTCCAAAATATATAACACAAACTCTAATAGATTTGAAGAAAGAAATAGACACATCTACAATAAACATGGGAGATTTTAATGCACCACT
>NW_006415656.1:3407-4578 GCF_000296735.1 Chrysochloris asiatica | reverse complement strand
AAAGTGCCATGGGCTGCCAAAAGAACCAACAGATCTGTGTTGTAAAAAGTGCACCCACAGTGCTCCTTAGAGGCCAAGATGTCCAAACTTTGTCTCTCATAGTTCAGACATATTGTCAGGAGGGGCCAGTCTCTACAGAAGGATATCTTGTTTGGTAAGGTGGATGGTCAGAGAAAAAGAAGAAGACTCGCAAAGAGATGGATTGACCAAGTGGTATTATCAATGGACTCAAGCATGGCAACAGTAATGAGGTTGGCCCAGAATCATTCTGCTGTGCATAAGGTTGCTCTGAGTCTGTACCGACTCGATGGCATCTAACAACAACAACATAATAGTCACCCAATAGATGAAATTCTTAGGAATAAATCTAATCAGAGAAACTAAAGACATATACAAAGAAAACAACAAAAATTTATTGTAAGAAAGCAAAGTAGAACTACATAAATGGAAGTATATGCCATGTCCATAGATAGAAATTCTTAAAATTATGGAAATGTCAATACTACCAAAGTAATCTATACATATGACATAATCCCAATTAATTCCAAAATTAGCTTTTATTTTTTACTTTTTATTGTGAATTGAGTGAAGTTTACAGACAAGATCATTTGTTTTCATTCAATAAATTATAGTTTGTTTCATATCAATGATTGCAGTCCCCCTCTGTGGAAAACAGTCATCCAGCTTACTCCCTGTGGCTCCTATTTCCATTCTACCCACCTTCCAATCCATTGTTGACATTGTCCTTAGGTACACGGTGCCCTTTTGATGTTGAATGATTGACCATTCCATCATTCATAGTGAATATAACTTATTAGTGTCATTGTTCCCCTATGTACCTATCTACTGTTCACTGAAAGTAGTTCCACCTGTTTATCTACTGCTTGGCTGAAAGGGCATGCATTCCTTTCCATACCTAATGGTGGTCAGCAGTCAGTGTCAGTCTCAGGTTCCTCCATTCTTTTTCTGACCACTAAGTCCAGTCTTTATATATATAACTTTGAGTTTTATTCCACACATCATTACATGGCTGTTATCCAAGACCTTCTAATGCAATCCCTTTCAGAGCAGATGGTAATTGTAAATGGACACCATCTAGTTCCTCTGGGCTCAGACTTATGGAGACTGGTGTTTTCATGTTCCATTAGTCCATGTGACTAATTGACTTCAA
>NW_006415656.1:0-1017 GCF_000296735.1 Chrysochloris asiatica | reverse complement strand
CAACTCTATATTGCGTTTCCAAGGAGCAACTAACTGGTGTGCTTGAACCACCAGCCTTGGGGTTAGCAGTCCAATGCTGATCCTACGATGCCACACCAGGACTCTGTGATGTACCATTAGAAGTCCTTAACTGCAAAAAGTGAAGAAGTTTGCTTAAAGGATATTAAGATATATATACAAAGAAAAAAAACAGCACACTAGTATAAGAAGCCAAAGTAGGCCTACATTAGTGGAAGAATAGACTATGGCTATGGATAGAAATTCTTACCATTATGGAAATGTCAGTACTACCTAAGGTGATCTATAGATATTATGTAATATCAAATGATTCCAAGATTAGCTTTTTAAAAATTATTATTTTGAATTGAATGAAGTTTACAGACAAAATCTTCAGTTTTACATTCAACAAATAATAGTTTGCTTCATCTCAATGATTGCAATCCATTCTGTGGAAAACAGTCATCCAGCTTACTCCCTGTGGATCCTATTTCCATTCCACCCATCTTCCCATTCATTCTCAGCATTGTCCTTAGGTAATTGACCAATCCATCATTCATAGTGAGCATACCTTACTAGGGTCATTGTTTTCCCTGTGTACCCATCTACTGTTCACTGAAAGTTGTTCCACCTGTATATATCTATCTACTGCTTGACTGAAAGTGAATACTTTCCTTTCCAGACCTTAATGGTGGCCGAGGGTCACAGACTCAGTTTTGTCCAGTCTCTTTGTGACCAGTAAGTCTAGTCCTTTGTTATATATGTAACTTTGAGTTTTTTTCCCACACATCACAATGCTGTATCCAAGACCTTCTAATGCAATTCTCTTCAGAGCAGTTAGTATTGGTAAATGGTCTCCAGCTAGTTATTTTGGTTCAGAGTTATGGAGACTGATGTATGCATGTTCCATTAGTCTATGTGATTAATTGATTCCAAGCACGTTTAATTATTATCACTTATTTTTTCTTCTGCACATGGAGAGACTAATAGCTGAACCTTAGACAGCCACTCATGAACTTT
>NW_006415655.1:2527-4488 GCF_000296735.1 Chrysochloris asiatica | reverse complement strand
AACCCACCAGCAGTGAGGGTGGGGGGATGGCTCAGGCTCTCCCTCTATTCACCAGAATGGAGATGGACAAACAGTGAGCGCATCTATTACCAGATACCAAAGGAAAAAAGAAAATCAGAACAAAGCAAAACTGACAAAGTGTGTTGGCCACCTTTGTCCCAAGTTTCCCATGACGTTTTTCTGTGGTGTTTCTGCTACCCCTGTTTCATCTTGCTGCTTGGTCTCGCCCAGGATGTCAGCTTGGGCCTCTGTTCCCAGCCCAGCAGACTCAAAAGTATGCGGTTTTTTACTTCAGCTCCAAACTCCACAAGCCTTCAAACCTTTAAAATATTTCTATCTCTGTGGTTCTGAGTTTTGGAGCTCTGCCCTGGATCTGCTTTGCCTGGTATTCTGTGTTATTGCTGACAGTGACTTTCACTGCACCTCCATCCTAGCAGCCATCAAGCCCCACCTCTGCCCATTTATTTTATTTTTCTAATAATATTTTATTGCCTTTTAGGTGAAAGTTTACATAGCACATCATTGTTATTGTGATTAAGCATCCTTGATTGGTTTTGATTCATAGTATCATATTGTATTTGACTTTGCATAGGCTATTTCAAGACTACAAATCTTTATGAGACCAGAAAACTTTACCTTACTCTTCTGGCATAACTGGTGGGTTTGAAACACTGACCTTGTTGTTAGCAGCCCAGTATTTATCCTGCAGAGCCAACAATGATACTTGATTGTTTTTTGTTTGTTTGTTTTTTTAATTGGTGAAACTTTACATAGAATATTAGTTTCCCTTTTTGCAATTTTTATGCATGTTGCTCCATTGCATTGGTTTTTACAGTGTGTCAGCATCTCATTATTTCTATTTTGTTGCCATTGATTTAGCTTCCTTTTTCCTCTTTGTCTTCTCACCTTTGCTTTCGTGTAAATATTGACTCATTTAGTCTCATATAGTTCATTGTTTAAGGGAACACATTACTCATGGGTGATGTTATTTATTTTATATGCCAGTCTATTATTTGTTTGAAAAATTATCTTCAGAAATAATTTCAATCTCAAATTCTACTAGTCCATTAGACCTGGTCATTTTAAGGAATTTGAGGGTTTTTTTGTGTTTTTTTTAATTGTGAATTATATGATAGTTTACATGGGAGAGCATTAGTTTTACAGTCATCCTATCGTATATCGTTTCATTGCTATGATTACAATCCCCTCCATGCATCATCAACCAATCAAAGGGTATACAGTACAAACCTGTCCCCCGGTCATCAGCATACAGCCCCTCTCCCTCTCTGTGTCTAAGGTCCCCAACTGCTCCATCTCTCCACATCATCATCTCTGCCTCCATCTCAGGCATCACTGCTTCTCTGGGTAGGGTCCTGCTCTCCGATCTTCTCCCTTGATGGTCCCAGGGACCTCCACTCCTAAGCTGAAAAGTTAATCCCTCCCCTCCTTGCTACAAAACATCCATCTTTATATTTCCAACCCTCACAAGCAGTCCTGATAACAATTATTCACTATTGTATCACAAGAGACCCATCTGCATTTCATTTCATCAGCCCTGCCTAGACAGATTAGATACTACTCAGTGGAGATTCTACCATCCTTCATGCCCTCTGAATCTAGGCTCCCTCTTGAAAGCTTATAAGCCAGTCACTTCTTGCCTTTGTAGCTGCCCCTCCCCCATTTGGGTAGCCAATGTCCAAGTTGCCCATCCCTGTCTACTCTGTATGGAGTGGGTCGGTATGATCCTTTCTGTAAGGATTTCTTCCCTCTTTTGAACTACTGTATTCATAGGTATAGGTCAAGTTCATCAAATTGTATCAGATTACTCTTTTTTTTCCTCTTCTTTCTTTTTCTGGTTGAACTCTGATAATCCAGTCATTGAAGCCAGGTCAAGTGGGTATTACCTGCAAGTGTGGGTGTTCTTGTGCATATGCCCTCTCTTCTTATCAGCTGGATGCTTC
>NW_006415655.1:0-1332 GCF_000296735.1 Chrysochloris asiatica | reverse complement strand
TTGTTGTTGTCAGGTGACATCTAGTCAGTTCCAATCCATAGCATCCTTAGGTAGGATTTCTGAGGAGTGGCTGGTGACTTTGAACCTCTGACCTTGCAGTTCAAACTGACCTTGCAGTCCAGCACATTATGCTGCAGTGCCACACCAGGATTCTATAATACAATGTCCTCTAAAAGAAAAAAAATTAACTTATTGAAATACTTTGATGATACATGGGAAACACAGCATTCTTCTTTAGAAAAGTATAATAATATAATAGCACATTAATAGAACACTCCTCTATGAGCATGCTTGTCTAATAAAAACCCAGATTGTATTTTTAACATAGAAAACTTTGCCTCTGTAATCATGGTTTAAATACAAACTTTTTTTATTAGTAACATTCATCATCTTGTCTTCTTTTATAAATAATTCTTGAAATAAGCAGAAAATGTCCATGGGAATTTGAGACTATAATATAATATTCATGATATGTGCACTTAGAGTAAGGTTAATTCCTTTGCATTATTTTCTTAAGGAACTTATTTTATTATACCCTACCATTTTGACTAAATAAACCTATATCTACGTTGAATTCATAATAGCTAATTTTCTCTGTCAATGTACATATATTATAGTTGATGTTCTAAGCAGCAAGTGACAGGAAGTATGACTCAAAACTATTAAGAATGAAAATCCTTAAAAAAATGTATGTTTTTAAGGACCTCTAGGAGTCCTGGTGTGGTTTTGTAGGATAAGCACTGGACAACAAGTTCAGTTTGAAGAGCAAGGTTAGTAGTTCAAACTCTCCAGACACTCCTCAGGAACACTGTACAGTGTCACTATAAGTCAGAATTTACTAAATGACACTTAACAACAACAATAACAACAACAATCTTTCCTTGCATTGAGTAATCTGCTGTAAAAGACCTTTTTAAAATTTAAACAGCGAAGATGTCAGTGTGAGGACTAAGGTGCATTTGACCCAAGCCATGGTATTTTCAATCACCTCATAAGCATATGAAACAGAACAATGAATAAGGAAGACTGCAGAAAAATTGATGAATTTGAATTAGGGCGTTGGTGAAGAATATTGAAAGTGCCAACAACTGCCAGAAGGAAAAATCAAATCTGTCTTGGAAGAAGTACAATCAGAATGCTCCTTTGAAGTAAGGATGACAAGACTTTGCATCACATACTTTGCAATGAAAAGGGACCAGTCTCTAGAAATGGACATCATGCTTGAAAAAGTAGAAGGTCAACAAAAAGGAAGACCCCAATGTGATGGATTGACACAGACCAGTAGTTGTAACAATGGACTCAAACATAACAATAATTGTTAGTATGGAGCAA
>NW_006415654.1:5401-6040 GCF_000296735.1 Chrysochloris asiatica | reverse complement strand
TACTCTTTATATGGACATGTTGGACTACTCTCCCATGTAACTAGCTCTCAGGGTATGAACACATTGGAATCATCTGCCATGTAGCTTCAACTCTGTATATGGAAATGATGCACTATTCTGGCATGCAGCTAGCTCTCTGTATATGGGCATTTTGGACTCGTCTGACATATAGCAAGCTCTCTGTGTATGGATATTTTGAACTGATATGCCATAAAAGTAGTTCTCAGTATTCAGACAGGTTGGACAAATCTGCCATGTAGCTAGAACTCTGTATATGGAAATGTTGCACTAACGTGCCATGTAGCTAGCTCTCTGTATATGGACATTTTGGACTTGTCTGCCATGAAGCTATTTCTCTGTACATGGATATGTTGGACTGATCTGCCAAGTAGGTAGCTCTCTGTATATGAACATATTGGACTTGTCTGCCATGTACCTAGCTCTCAATATATGGACATGTTGGACTCATCTGCCATGTAGTTAGTACCCTGTATATGGACTTGTTGGACTACTCTGCCATGTAGCTTGCTCTCAGTATATGAACACTTTGGACTCATCTGCCATGTAGCTTGAACTCTATATATGGAAATGATGCAATACTCTGCCATGTAGCTTGTTGTTGTTGTTGTTGTTAAGTGC
>NW_006415654.1:4616-5166 GCF_000296735.1 Chrysochloris asiatica | reverse complement strand
TCTTTATATGGACATTTTGGACTCGTCTGATATGTAGCTAGTTCTATGTGCAAGGATATTATGGACTGATCTGCCATGTAGGTAGCTCTCAGTATATGGACATGTTGGACGCATCTGCCATGTAGATAGGACTCTGATTATGGAAATGGTGCACTATCCTGCCATGAAGCTAGTTCTCAGTATATGGACATGTTGGACTCATCTGCCACGTAGCTAGTACCCTGTATATGAACATGTTGGACTGATCTGTTATGTAGCTAGAACTCTGTATATGGAAATATTGCACCACCCTGCAATGTAGTTAGCTTTGTATATGTACACAAGTTGTACTCATATTCCTTGTAGCTAAAACACTGTATATGGAAAGCTTGTACTACCCTGCCATGTAGATAGCTCTCTGTATATAGACATGTTGGACTCATCAGCCTTGTAGATAGCCCTCTGTATTTAGACATGTTGAACTACTCTGTTATGTAGGTAACTCTCAATATGTGGACAAGTTGGACTCATTGGCCTTGTAGCTAGAACTCTGTATATGGAAATGTTGCAC
>NW_006415654.1:0-1245 GCF_000296735.1 Chrysochloris asiatica | reverse complement strand
GACAGTTTGGAAACATCTGCCTTTTAGCTAGAAATATGTATATGGAAATGTTGCATTACCCTGCCATGTAGCTAGCTCTCTGTATATGGACATTTTGGACTCGGCTGCCATGTAGCTAGCTCTCTGTACATGGATATGTTGGAGTGATCTGCCAAGTAGGTAGCTCTCTGTATAAGAACATATTGGACTTGTCTGCCATGTAGTTAGCTCTCATTATAGGATCACTTTGTACTCGTCTGCCATGTAGCATAAACTCTGTATATGGAAATCATGCGTTACTCTACCATTGAGGTAGCTCTCAGTATATGGACATTTTGGAATTGTCTGACATATAGCTAACTCTCAGTATATGGACACGTTGGACACATCTGCCATGTAGCTAGAACTCTATATATGGAAATGTTGCACTACTCTGCCATGTAGCTCGCTCACTGTACATAGATAAGTTGGACTCATCTATCTTGTAGTTAGAACTTTGTACATGGAATTGTTGCACTACTCTGCCATGTAGCTAGGTCTCTGTTTGTGGACATTTTGGAATCATCTGACATGTAGCTAGCTCTGTTACAGGGATATGTTTGCCTGATTGCCAAGTATTTAGCTCTCAGTATATGAACATATTGGACCTGTCTGCCGTTTAGCTAGCTTTCAGTATATGGACATATGGGACTCATCTGCCATGTATCTAGTACCCTGTATATGGACATGATGGACTACATTTCCATGTAGCTAGCTCTCAGTATATTAACACATTGGAGTCATTTGCCATGTGTCTTCAAGTCGATATATGGATATGATGCAGTACTCTGCCATGTAGCTAGCTGTCTGTATATGAACATTTTGGACTGATCTGCCATGTAGCTAGCTCTCTTTACATGGATATGTTGGACTGATCTGCCATGTAGGTATCTCTCAATATATGGACACAGTGGACACATCTACCATGTAGCTAGAAAGAACCCTGTATATGGAAATGTTGCACTACACTACCATGTATCTAGCTCTTGTTAATGAACTTATTAGACTTGTCTGCCATGTAGTTAGTTCTCAGTATATGGTCACATTGGACATATCTCCCATGTAGCTAGTACTCATTATATGGACATTTTGGACTACTCTGCCATGTAGGTAGCTCTCAGTATATGAACACTTTTTACTCATCTGACATGTAGCTTGATCTCTGTATATGGATATGATGCACTACTGTGCCATGTAGCTAGCTCTCTGGATATGGACATTTTGAAC
>NW_006415653.1:3610-4640 GCF_000296735.1 Chrysochloris asiatica | reverse complement strand
GAGTCAATTCCGACCCATAGTGACCCTGTATAGGGTTTCCAAGGAGCTGCTAGTGAGCTTGAACCACCGATCTTGCAGTTCAAACGACTTTGCAGTCTGATACATTAACCCACAGCGCCACACCAGAACATAGAAATGAACATTTCTGTCTTGGAAGAATTACAGTGAGAATACTCCTTAGAAGTGAGGATGGCAAGACATTGTCACACTTAACTTGAAATTGTTATCAAGATGGACCAATGCCTGAAGACGGATTCGTGCTTGGTAAAACAAAGAGGGTCAGTGAAAATGACGAAGACCCTCAATGGCCTCAAACTGATTATGAGGATGTTGCAAGACCACGAAGTGTTGTTTCAAAATTCTTTCAGTCCAGTATTAGTTTTTATTCTTTTTTATGATGTTTGCATCACACAGATTCTTTATATCACTGTAATTGCATGTACTGACTTTTAAAATGTGATTATTCTTTTAGCTATATCTGTATCTATACATTAGCTTTTAGTTAATTATTCATTTTTTTCAGTTTCATTCAAATACGGGATTTATTTTTAAATTTTAAGTAATTTACATATTCAATACATTTTTGTAGGTTATGAGGTAAAAATTTAAATTAATTTATTTCAAAATGGTATTTTTTGTTTGATTTATTGAATGATCCAGCCCTTTCACATTAATTTGTAATTATTGATTTGCCATCTAGGTATCAAGATAAAAATGTTATATAAGTAAACTTATTTTTTTAATATTCAGGATGCTGGAAATAATGTTTACTATTTAGTGTTATTTTGGCTAATTAATTTTACGCAGATAAACATTTCGTTGTTGGTGTTGTTGTGTCCATTGGGTCGGTTCTGACTCATAGCAACCCTATATATGGTTTCTGAGTAACAGCTGGTGGGTTTGAACTGCCAGCCTTGCCATTTGCATTCCATTGCTTATCTATACAAGTACTCATTTTAGGGAAGTGAAAACTTATCATATTTTTAATCAATTTTGATAATGATAAAAAAAAAACAGGAAATAATTCACA
>NW_006415653.1:0-1230 GCF_000296735.1 Chrysochloris asiatica | reverse complement strand
AACTGAACCCATAGACAACACCATGATAAGTGGAGAAATGCTTGATGTTGTCAAGGATTTCATTGTAGTTGAATCCACAATAAATGTTCATGGAAGTAGCAGTCAAGAATTCAAATGACATTTTGCTGCAAAATATATTTTTAAAGTGTTAAAGTGCAAAAATGCCACTTTGAGGACTAAGGTGGGCCTGATCCAAACCATGTTTTTTCATGGTTTGGATCAAGCCCATCTTAGTCCTCAATTTGGCTCATAGACGTGTGAAAGCTGAACATCAGGAAAAGAATAATGGAGAAAAATCGATGCATTTGAATCATGGTGTTAACAAAGAATATGGAAAGTAACATGGACTCGCATAATAACAAACAAATCTGTCTGAAGAAGTACAAGCAGAATTCTCCTAAAAGTTAGAATGGCAAGACTTCATCTCAGGTATTTTGGGCATATTGTTAAGTGATCAGTCTCTGGAGAAGGATATCATGTTTGGTAAAGTAGAGGAAAACCCCTGCAAAAACCATGTGGGAGCCATGTCTGACTTACCTTTGTTTCACAAGAGGAAAAGTGAATCAAACTCAAAATGATCCCAAGGATGATTCCTATGAAGTGGAGGCCATACATGTCTCCACCCTACAAACTTCTTCATTCTGACACCAACTATTTATCCCACAACACTCTCTTCTTTGTATCTGGGTTCCATGGTCCATTGCAATAAGCACATGAACACATAACAATACTTATGAATAAGGGTTTTGTTAGAGAAGTAAACAGAATACAGTTACAGATCAGAAAAATTCAAGATGTTCTCCACTCAGGAACACCTCTTGTCTGCCATATCACAAGAGGCCCATCCTCATCTCCTTTTATCAGTCCCGTCTAGACAGATTGGATACTACTCAGTAGAGATTCTACCTTCCTCCACGCCCTCTGGATCTAGGTTCCCTCTTGAAAGCTTGTAAGCCAGTTACTTCTTGCCTTTGTAGCCTCCCTACCCCCCACCCCACCCCCCATTTTGTATAGCCAATGTCTAAGTTGTCCATCCCTGTATACTCTGTGTATGGAGGGGGTGGGAATGATCCTTGCTGTAAAGATTTGTTCCCTGTTTTGAGCTACTGCATCCATAGGTATAGATCAAGTTCATCAAATTGTATCAGATTACTCTTTTTTTTCCTCTTCTTTCTTCTTCTATTTGAGCTCTGATCATCCAGTCATTGAAGCCAGGTCAAGTGGGTATTA
>NW_006415652.1:2399-4856 GCF_000296735.1 Chrysochloris asiatica | reverse complement strand
ATAATGAAATATCATCTCACTCCAGCAATAACAGTGAAGTTCAAAAAAGCAAAGGACAATAAATACTAGCAAGGATGTGGAGAGACTGGAACCCTCAGACGTTGCTGGTGGGATGGCAAAATGGTCCAACCACTCTGGAAAACAGTATGGTGCTTCCTCAGAAAGTTGGAAATACAAATACTATATGATCCACCAATTCCTCTAATTGGTATATATCCACAAGAAATACACAGGAGCCATAACATGAGTAGATATATGCATACCAATATTCATAGCAACACTATACACAACAGCAAAAAGATGTAGACAGCCTAAGTGCCCATCAATGGAAGAATGGACAAAAAACTGATATATACACACATTGGAATATTATGCTATCTTGAAGAAAAATAAGGAAGCTGTAAGCCACCACAAAGCATGGATGAACCTTGAGGATATTGTGCTGAGTAAAATTAGTCTGTCACCAAAGGATAAATACTGCATAAGGCCATTATCATAAAAGTTTAAGTAAATATATCCATACTAAAAGGAAGAAAAATGAAAAATGAAACAATTATTTGTTGGTTACGGGGGTGGGCTGGGGGATGGAGGGAATGGTAGAGCACAGGACAGGGGATAGACACATCACAGTTTGGGTGTTTGGATGGGCAATATGCAAGAATGGGGAGTGGGATAGAAAATAAGGTAGATAGGAGAACACTTAGGCAGGCTTTCAATAGCTAAATGGGACAGAGGTAAATAGTGATGTATGCTCAACCTTGGAACAAAAGGCTTCTGCGATACAGGAATTGAGGCATAGTCTGAAAGGATAAAGAGAGGAAATAATGTTAAGATGTGTAACTGTTTTAGGAATATTTGTTTCCTTTTCCTACTATTGTAAAATAGACACTTGAGGAGAATAGAAAGGAATATCCAGAAACATGATTATAGAAACTTGTAAGCCGGTATTCAGCCTATAACTGATTGGAATACCTAAAAGGGGTGCTATAACTTGCCCAGTGAAAGAGGCTTCTTGCAGAGCCTTTGTAGCTAGAGCCATAGGTAGAATCCTGATCCCCATCCAGAACCTTCTGAGATGGGAAATTCCCACTTAAAAAGAAAGCAGACCAGCCTGGAGCAGCTAGAGAAACAGAAGATACTTCTTAAAAGAAAGACCAGCATGGAAAAACAAAAACAAAAACAGCAGTCTGATTGACTCCTACAAGAACATTCAACTTGTTCACTGGGGAGCCATAAAGGCAAGCAATCAAGTCCCTTCAGAACAAACCCCCTCTCAAGACTGAAATTTAAAGGGAACACATGAGCAGGCATGTAAGCTTACTGATGACTACATTGGTCTACTGGTGAGAAAAGTTGGGGAAAGCAAAAATGAAGAGGTGGGCTGAGTCCTAACACATTACATAGACCCCCATCAACCTGGAGTATGGTGAGAGTTGGTTGGCTCATAGTACAGTGAGACCTGGGATCTCTTGAGCCCATGGATGAGGACATGGCCACGGAGGGCTAGAACTGAGAGTAAAGCATCCAGTTGATATGAAGTGAAGGGATATGCACAAGGGCATGCAAACTTGCAGAGAGTGACCATTGGACCTGGCTTCAATGACTGGATGTTCAGAACTTGACTAGAGGAAGGAAAAGAGGGAAAAACAAAATTTTCTTTTTAAAGAAAACAAGTGTAAATCGCTACAATATGATGAACTTGACAGATATTTATGGATATAATAGCTTAAAATACCAACCAACAGGAGAGGGATGGGAAACTTAGACATTGGCTACCTAAAATTGGGGAGAGGGGTTGTAAAGGCACAAAGTGACTGGTTTACAAGTTTTTAAGAGGGAGTTTAGATTCAGAGTTTGCGGGGGAAGGTAGAATCCCCACTGAGTGCTTTTCATCCTGTCTAGACAGGTCTGGTGAAAGGAGATGGGGACAAGACTTTCATGATTCAATAGTGAGTAATTATTATCATGACTAATTGTGATTGTTGCAACTGTAAAGGTAGAAGTTTTGTAGCAAAAAGGGGTGAGTGGTCGATCTTACAGTCCCAGAGTGGAGGACCCTGGGACCATCAAGGGAGAAGAGCAGGAGTGGAATGTGGGACTCTACCCAGAGAAGCAGTGACACCAGAGATGAAGATTGAGGTGATGACATAGAGAGATGGAGCAGCTGAGGACTCTAGACTCATGGAGGGAAAGGGGGTGTGTGCTGGTGGTCAGGGGCAGGCTTGCAGGGTGTGCACATCCAAAAAAACCAAAAAGCAAAAAAGGCCAGAGGAAATAGAAGCAAATGTTGTTGAATAATGAAGCATGCAGGGGATTGTAATCATTGCAATGAAACAAATACGATTGTAATCATTGCAATGAAATGAATACGATAGGATGAGTGTAAAACTCATGTTCCCCCTTGTAAATTATCACTCAATTAATAATAAACACTTAAAAAAAAAAAAGAAATGAGAC
>NW_006415652.1:0-1218 GCF_000296735.1 Chrysochloris asiatica | reverse complement strand
CCGGTGTGGTACCATAGGATAAATACGGTGTGGTTAGCAATAGGAAATGTACATAGATTTGTAGCTTTATCAATCCTATGGGACAGTTCTACTCTGTCCTATAGGGTCACTGAGAGTCAGAATTGACTTGAAGGTGGTGAGTTTGGGTAAGTAAATTACCCTAAAGTAAGCAGCTGCTGGGTGACCCTTTGGTCTGAGACCACCCATTTTCAAGAACTCCTGCCTTACTCCATATCTGAAATGGTCTTCCAGAATGCACTGGGGGCTTGGGGTCAACATTGCCTTCAAGTAATATCTGGCTTGCCTTCTTATTCTCCATTTGATGAAGAATTTGTATACATTTCACACTATTTCCTGGGACTGTGGCTGCCTAGTACCACAAGGTGGGTGCTATAGAAACACACATGTATTCTCTCACAGTCTGGAGGTTGGGTATAGGGCTTGTCAATTCTCCTGAGGCTCTGGGTGTAGCTGCATCATCTCATGGTGTCCTTTCTCTGCACCCCGTATATCTTCTCCTCCAATCATATAGGATCAGGACTCACCCAATTCCTGTGTGGACCTCCTGTTACCCTCACTGACTGACAAGATCTTCAAAGACCAGATTTCCAAACAAGGTCATGCTCACAGGTGCAGGGGTTAGGATCTCAGAATGTCCTTTGTGGAGGATACAGTTCTGTTCATGAATAACCACAATATGGTAACGACTGTGTCTACCATCCTGTGGGACCATGGTGGCCTGTCTTATACCCAGTAAGGCGCTTTCTGTGAAATGCCTCTGAAAGTGTGATTACGGTAGGACAGTCTTCTGTGCTGACCAGTCTGCATGCAGTCTCCAGGCCAGTGTCTGTGTGCTGAAGCAACTGAGATAGGAATGTGCCTTTGAAAACTATAGCCTGGCCTGCCAACTGCTATTGTCACTAAAGCTTTATTGGAACACAGCCACTCGATTACTGAGACATATTCTATGGCTTTTTTCCTTTTACAAAGGCAGCATTGAGGAATTGACCATGGTGTCTATTGTATTTGCTATCTAACCCTTTATAGCACAAGTGTGCTCAACTCCAGTTTCCACTGAGTGAAATATCAAATAATTCCCTATATCATATATCTGCTGGAGTTCCCAGCTACCAGTAACGAGTTGTCACAGAGTTGACTCCAACTCATGGCGTCCACAGTTGTGTTAGAGTAGAGCTATTCTCCACAAGGTTTTCAGTG
>NW_006415651.1:2415-3649 GCF_000296735.1 Chrysochloris asiatica | reverse complement strand
GTGGTTCCCAACTGCGAACCTTGTGATTAGCAGCCCAATAGGTCACCATCTATACCAGCAGTGCTCTTGATAAATAACATCAAGATAAATGAAGAAAAGATTGAAGTTGTCAAAGACTTCATTTTGCTTACATCCATAATCAACACTCATAGAAGCAGCATTTAATAAATCAAATGACATATTGCATTAGGCAAATCTACTGCACAAGACCTTTTTAAAGTGTTTAGGAGCAAAGATGTCAGTCTGAGGACTAAGGTGTGCCTGACCCCAAGCCATGGTATTTTCAATAATCTCATATGCATGTGAAAGTTTGACAATGAATAAAGAAGACCATAGAAGAACTGATGCATATTAAAAGTATCACGGACCTGCAGAAGAGCAAACAAATCTGTGCTGGAAGAAGTACAACCAGAATGCTCCTTAGAAACCAATTCAGACATTTTATCAGGAGGGAACAGTGCCTGGAGAAGGACACCATGTTTGGTAAAGTGTAGGGTCAGCAAAAAATAGAAGACCCCAACAAGATGGATTTGTACAATGGCAGCAGCAGTGGCCTCAAGCATAGCAATGATTGTGAGGCTTGTGCTGGGCTGGGCAGTGTTTTGTTCTTTTGTGCATAAAGTTGCTATGAGTTGGTACTGAATCAACATTACTGTACAACAATTGTTAATTGCCATTGAGTTAATGCCGACTCATAGTGTTTCTGAGGAGCAGCTGTTGGGTTTGAACCACTTATCTTGCAGTTAGCAATCCAGTGCTTATCCAACAGTGACACACTGTCATCATCATTAAATACCATTGAGTCAGTTTTGACCCATAGCGACCCAGTATAAAGTTTCTGAAGAATAACTGGTGAACTTGAACTCCAATCCTTGTGGTGAGCAGTCCGGTGCTGATCCTTCAGCACCACTTCAGGACTTATATGAGTAGGGTAAGCACTAGACTGCAAGGTTGACAGTTCAAACTCACCAGCTCCTTCTCTAAAACCCTATACAGGGGATCACTATGGGTCAGAACTGACTCATCTGGAACATATATATATGGAGCTCTGGTAGCGTAGTGGTTACGAATCGGGCTGCGAACCTTAAGGCCAGCAGTTCGAAACTACCAGCCGTTCCGCGGGAGAAAGATGAGGCTTTCTGCTCCCGTAAAGATGTACAGCCTCGGAAATCCTGTGCAGGGTCGCTATGGGTTGGAACCGACTCGAAGGCACTTAACAACAACAACAACAAAT
>NW_006415651.1:1775-2315 GCF_000296735.1 Chrysochloris asiatica | reverse complement strand
TATTGTTAAATGCTGTCAAGTCAGTTCTCACTCATAGTGACTCTATATAGTGTTTTCAAACACCAAACACCAGCTGGTAGGTTTGAACCACTGACCCTGTGGTTAGCAGTCTAGTAATTATCCTACATTGCCACACCAGGACTCATTATTTATATAGTTGCTGTGTGCTGTCAAGTGAGTTCTGACTCATGACAACCCTGTATAGGTTTTCTGAGGATGTACATCTTTGTGGGAGCAGAAAGCCTCATCTTTCTCCCACGGAATGGCTGGTGGACTTGAACTGTCAACCTTGTGGTTCACAGTATAATACTTATTCTACAGTCACTACATTTCCAAGTATTATACACCAAAACAAAATTCATTTCCAAATTTCACTGTCATTGAAGTTATAGTCATTTAATCCACTGTTTTTTCATATATTTGCATATTTAAAGCTAGCTTATTGAATGACCAACTCAGTTGATTATAAAGCAATCAAAAGTAACCCGTGAGAGAACAAAACTGACAGTCCATTTCTCCAGTTGTTCCATAGATTTTTTT
>NW_006415651.1:0-1625 GCF_000296735.1 Chrysochloris asiatica | reverse complement strand
AAGCAATTTGCCATTAACTGCCAGTGGCCTCATTTGTTACACTTGGCCCTAGAGGGCCTCGAACCTCTGACTAGTCTTACACGGTCTGCAACAGTGCATCTCCCCTCACTTCATATCAGCTGGATGCTTCACTCTCAGCTCTAGCCTTCTGTGGCTATGTCCCTGTCTATGGGCTCAGGTATCCCCAGCTCTCACCACACTTAGGACCAACCAACCCTTCGTCTTCTCTCTCTCATCTCCAGGTCAACGGGAGTCTATGGACCATGGTTAAACTTAGTCCATTTCTTCATTGCTCCCTGTTCCATAGATTTTCATTACAGTGTTCATTGTATACCTACCAGGTACTATACTAGATGCAAAATGCTGCAGCCCAATCAAAAATGGAGTAGGCAATATGTGAAGAGCATGATATTAACGCAGTGGAAAATAAGATGGTTGTGTACCTCTGATGGCACTGTAGTATAAGCACTAGACTATTAGCCACAAAGTTGTAGTTCAAACCCACCAGCTGCTTCCATCAAGATTTACAGCCTTGGAAACCCGATACAGGATCACAATGAGTCAGAATCGACTTGATGGCAGTGGGATATGCCCAACCTAAACAAATTGAAAAGAGAAATAGAAGTTGGTTGCTATGAGTCGGGACAGACTCCACAGCATGTAAGAACAACAACATATACAACTTAGAGTTCTGATGATGCAGTGGTTCTGCTAACCAAGAGAGCAGCTGTTCTGTCCCCACCAACCACTCACTCCCTGGGAGAAAGATGTGGCAGATTCCACAAAAATTACAGCCTTGGAAACCCTATGGGGCTGTTCTTAGTGACCCTGTATAGAGTTTATGAGGAGGAGTAGCTGGTGGGTTTGACCCACCAATTTTGCAGTTATCAGTCCAGTGCTTATCCTGAAGCACCACACCAGGACCCCGTGTATATAACTTAATGATACAAGCAATACAATCTCAGGATACTAAAAATGAAGTGCTATAAAATGGAGAGCCAAAGAAATTCAAATGAGATGGAGTTCATCAAAAGGAGGTCAAGAAGAAAGGTGTTTCTTGATGAATTATTAGAGAAAGCATTCTGAATCGTCTGGCAGATACCCAACGTGCAGCTGGAACGAGGGTCACCTGTAAGAACTGGCGCCTTGTAAATTCCTTTCCTTCTCTGGTTTCCCTAGTCTGCAGTAATTTTCTTTGCTCTTTATTTCCTATAGCACTTGAATTCTGTACCACATAATTTAGTGTAGTTCTGCACTTCTTGCTAATTATGTTGAAAATCTTGACTCCTTAAATAGATTATCATCTCCTTGAGGGAAGAAAACTTTCCGCAGCATTTGTGGTACTTTTCAGTACCTCACACTGTGCTGTGACTCATCTATTTTGAGTCGCCAGAACTGTAATTTGGTCTTTATGATGCAGTTTCTTTCCTTTGAAAATGGACCTGCTTGTGTTTCACTCTCCTGAGTTCACCATATAGGAAAATCTGTGATGTAAATGTGGGTATATATATATAAAGGGTTTTCATCTCAACCACTATAAGGCAAGGAGCTCTGGTAGTGTAGTGGTTACGAATTGGGCTGCGAACCTCAGGGTCAGCAGTTTGAAACTACCAGCTGTTCCGTGG
>NW_006415650.1:4885-5943 GCF_000296735.1 Chrysochloris asiatica | reverse complement strand
CTTTGCACATGCCATTATAATACTTGACTTTCTCTTTTGAACTGCCCTTTGAAATATTGTACTCAGTTTATTTACTTCCTTATTTACTCCATTCTATTTAACATATCTACACTGGAGAGTGTGAGTCCTGGTGTGGCACAGTGGGTTAATGTGCCAGACTGCTAAGCCATTTGAACTGCAAGGTTGGTGCGTCAAACTCACCAGCTGCTCCTCAGAAACCCTACACAGGGTCACTATGAGTCGGAGCAGACTAGATGGGACTTACCAAAAACAACACACTGGAGAGTAAGTTTCAGAGTATCTTCTGACATCTATTTTGGTCTTTTCTTTCTTTTCAGTCTTTTTAGAGACCTTTAGCATTCTTTCTGTATTTTTCTATACTTTAAGTTTTATTCTATTTTTGTCTTTGTGTGTTAGGTGTATCTTTTGTTGATAGCATATTGAAGGATGCTGCTTTCTAATCCATTCTGTTACTCCCTGTCTCTTGACAGGTGCACTCAATCCACTGACATTCAGTGTAATTACAGATAGGTATGAATTAATTGCTGTCATTATACTGTTTGCTTTTGTTTTTTAAAATTATGTGGTGGTGCTGGTTTCTTTTTTCAACGTGCTTTCCTGTACTCTGCTCATTTGTTTGTGCTTTTTCTTGTCAAATGTCTTCATGGTTTTAATGTTTCCAAAATCTTCTTGTATTTTCTTTTCTTGATTTAAAGTGAAGATGTATTAAATTTCTTAGAGGTCATCCTGTACTTTATCAATTTCTTCCTCATTTTTAAATAGTCTGTTTTATATCTGGAATCTACCTGACCTCCTCACTACCTGGATCTCTGTTAATATACTTCTCCCTTTGCTCTCTTTGCAGTTATCTTGATCATAGACAAACATCCCAGATCCCCTAAATATAATTCAAAAATGATAGCAACAGTACATGGACAGGGAACTGCTTGAAATTTAAACTGGATTTAGATGAGGACATAGAACTAGGAATATCACTAATGATGGATTTTGGCTGCAAGAAGAGAATACCAGAAAGATGTTTACCTGTGCTTTATTGA
>NW_006415650.1:0-1105 GCF_000296735.1 Chrysochloris asiatica | reverse complement strand
GAGAAGGATATCATGCTAGATAAAGTGGAGGGTCAATGAAAAAAGAGGAAGACCCCCAATGAGATTAACTAGCACAGTGGCAGCTTCAATAGGTTCAAGCTTAACATTGATTGTAAGGATGGCACAGGACAGGGAAGTGTTGCGTTCTGTTCTTCATGGGGTCAATAAGTGTTGTAACTGACTCAAGAGCACCTAGAAATGACAACAACAGTAGTTAGAGGCCATTAATGATGCCAAACATCCTACCATGCAAAGAACAGTCCCCCATTATAAATAACTATTCAGTCTTAAATGTCAGCAGCATTTTTATGAGATATCTGTCTTTTGTTGACAAAAATATACAGTATTAGAGGGGTAACAATTTACTTCTTCATTCAATGATCATTTACTATGTAACTAAGCAGCACAAAGTTTGTCCTAGATACTGAGATTGTCACTAAATATGACATAGTCCATAGATAACTTATCCTGGCAATTTAATGACCTAGAGATCCTGAAAACCCTCTTGCAACCTCCAATGAATAACTAATTTAGGCATGCAAAGAGAAGAAAAGGGAATAATAATATTTGTAATAGTCTATATATTATTCAAATTATTCTTATAAATTATTGAATGAGGCTGCAGGAAGCAAAGGAATTCTGCTCAAGTCTAGAAGTTAGGACACTGAGACCAGGAATGTAAGAAGGTACTGCATGATAAGTAGAGTGCTGTGCACTATAGCTTCTTATTAGGTGAAGCAGAAGGTAGTTTTAGCCTTTTCAATCATGCAAGAGGTTTACATATTCAGAAAATAATACTAAATTAAAAAGAAAAAATATGGAAACCCTCAAATAGAAGCAAATGTATATCAAACATAAAATAGTGTATCAAACTGATAACAAAACTCACAAATAAAATAATTACCTCATGAGTTTTAAAGGCAGAGTCCCTGGGTGACTTAATGGTTAAGCACTCAACTGCTAGACAAAATGGTTTGAATCCACCTAGTGGTACCTCATCAAAAACCATTAACTATAAGTATTGTTGTTGCTGTTAAGTGCTGTCTAGTTGCTTCTGACTCATAGTGACCATGTATAGGAGGAACAGCTGGTGAATTTGAACTTC
>NW_006415649.1:1705-4755 GCF_000296735.1 Chrysochloris asiatica | reverse complement strand
AATGATCATGAACATTTCTTCATATGTTTGTTGGCTGCCTGGTCTCCTCCTTGATGAAGTGTCTATTCATGGCCAGTGCCCATTTTTTAATTGGGTTATTTGTCTTTTTCTTGTAGAGGTGTTATAGTTTCCTATATATTTTAGAAATGAGTCCCTTGTCTAATGTGTCATTGCAAAACACTTTTCCCCATTCTATGGGTTCCCTTTTTAGTCTTCTGGTGAAGTCTTTTGATGCACATAAGTTTTTAATTTTTAGTATGACCCAATCAGCTATTTTGTCTACTTTTGTTTGTGTACTCTTCAAAATGTTTGGTAGTCTATGTATTTCCTGAATTAGAGCCCTCATATTGTCCCTATTTTTTCATTAATGGCTTTCATAATTCTGGGATTCACAGTCTTTAATCCATGCTGAGTTGGTTTTTGTATAATGCATGATGTAAAGGTCTTGTTTAAATCTTTTGCATATCACTTTCCAGTTCTGCCAGCACCATCTGTTGAAGAGACTATCACCTCCCCATGTGATATACTTAGGCACTCTGTCGAAAATCATTTGGCTTTATGTGGATGGGTTAAATTCTGGATTCTCAATTCTGTTCCATTGATTAATGTGTCTTTCATTGTACCAGTACCAGGCTGTTTTGACCAATGTAGCCATGTAATAAATTGTGAAGTCAGGGAGTGAGACGTTTCCAATCTTATTCTTCTTCTTAAGCAGTGCTTTGCTTACCCTATGTCTCTTTCCTTTCCATATAAATTTTGTATTTGTTTTTTTCCATCTCTTTGAAGAATGTCATTGGAATCTGGATTGGGATTGCATTATACGTGTACATTGTTTTGGGCAGTATTTGCATTTGCACTATGTAAGTCTTCCTATCCAGGAGCATGGTACATTCTTCCATTTTTATAGGTCGCTTTTGGTTTCTTGTAGTAGTGTTTTGTAGTTTTCATTGTTTAAGTCCTTTGGTTATCTGGTTACATTTATTCCTAGATATTTCATCCTTTGAGCGGCCACTGTAAACGGTATTGCTTTCCTAATGTCCTTTTCAGCACTGTCGTTTTTGGTATAGAGAAATCAAACAGATTTTTGTATGTTGATCTTGTTGTTGTTGTTGTTGTCAGGTGCCATCGAGTCAGAACTGACTCATAGAGACCCCCTGCACATCTTCAACAGATGGTCCTGGCAGAACTGGAAATCAATATACAAAAGATTGAAACAAGACCTTTACATGGGAACACTGAATGGTTTAAAATTAAGAAAGGTGTGCAACAGAGTTGTATTCTTTCATCACACTTATTGAAGCAGTATGCTGAGCAAATAATCTGAGAAACTGAGTTATGTGAAGAAAAATGTGGCATCAGCATTGGAGAAAGACTCATTAACAACCTGTGCTATGCAGATGATACAACCTTACTTGCTGAAAGTGAAGAGGACTTAAAATATTTACTGATGAAGATCAAAGATCACAGCCTTCAGTATGGATTGCATCTCAATGTGAAGAAAACAAAAATCCTCACCACTGGACCAATAAACAGCATTCTTATCAATGGAGAAAAGATTGAAGTTGTCGAGGACTTCATTCTTCTTGAATCAACTATCAACATTCATGGTAGCAGCAGTCAAGAAATCAATCGAGGTATTGCATTATGCAAATCTGCTCCACAAGACCTGTTTAAAGTGTTGAAGAGCAAAGATCTCAGCTTGAGGACTAAGGTGTGCCTGACCCAAGCCATGATATTTTCAATAACATCATTTGCCTGTGAAAGCTGGACAGTGAATAAGGAAGACCATAGACAAATTGATGCTTTTGAGATATGGTGTTGGAGGAGAATATTGCAAGTGCCATGGGCTGCCAAAAGAACCAACAAATCTGTGTTGTAAGACGTGCAGCCAAAGTGCTCCTTAGAGGCCAATATGGCCAAACTTCAACTCTCATACTTCAGACATATTGTCAGGAGGGACCAGTCCCTGGAGAAGGATATCATGTTTGGTAGGGTAGGGATCAGAAAAAAAGAGGAAGACTCCCAGTGAGATGGATTGGCAAAGTGGCAGCATCAATGGGGTCAAGCGTGGCAACAATTGTGACATTGGCCCAGGACTGGGCAGTATTTCGTTCTGCTGTGCATAGGGTTGCTATGAGTTGGTACCTATTCGATGGCACCTAACAACAACAAGAACAACATGGGTAGGAACCAACTCATGGCACTTAACAACTACAACAACAATATGTAAAATATTGAATAATGGAAAAAACATCAGAAGAAGATGAAAGGAGTACACAGTTACTGTACCAAAAAGAAATAGTTTGTGTTTAAACATTTCAAAAGATAGAGTATGATCAATAGCTAATGGTATTGGTGGAAATAAGACATCCAAGGTGCACTGAAGGCAATGGCAAAGAACAAGACTCCAGGAATTGATGGAATACAAATTGAAATCTTTAAATTAGCTGACACAGTACTAGAGGCACTCATTCATATATACCAAGAAATTTGGAAAGCAGTTACCTGGCTAACTAAATGAAAGCGCTCCATATCTGCCCATTCCAAAAAGAGATGACCCAACAGAATGAAGACATCATCTGACAATATCATTAATATCACATGCAAGTAAAATTTTGCTAAAGATAATTTCAAAACGGCTGTAACAGTACATTGACAGGGAACAGCCAGGCGTTCATTCCAAATTCAGACAAGGACATGGAATGTAGGATATCATTGTTGGTGACAGATAGATCCTAGCTGAAAACAGAAAATACCAGAAAGATATTTAACTGTGCATTATCAATTACACAAAGACTTTTGATTGTGCGGATCATGACAAGCTATGGACAATGTTGAACAGAATGAGTATTCTGAAGTATTCTATTGTGCTTATGAGAAACCTGTACATAGACCAAGAGGCAGTCATTTAAATGGAACAAAGGGACACTGAGTAGTTTAAAATTAGGAAAGGTGTGAGCCAGGGTTGTATTCTTTTGCCACACTTAGTCAGTCTTTAGACTAAGCCCATAATCACATAAAGTGAGTTATATGAAGAAGAACGTTTGCAT
>NW_006415649.1:0-995 GCF_000296735.1 Chrysochloris asiatica | reverse complement strand
AAGTTGGATAATGAATAAAGAAGACAATAGTAGAATTGATGCATTTGAGCTATGGTGATGAAAGAGAATATTAAAAGTACTATGGACTGTCAGAAGAACAAACAAATCTGTGTTGAAATACAGTCAGAATGCTCCTTCAAAGCCAGAATGGCCAGACTTCGTATCTCATACTTCAGACGTATTATCAGATGGGAGCAGTCTCTGGGGAAGGACATCATACATGGTAAAGTGGTGGGTCACAAAAAAGAGGAAGACCTCCAACAAGATGAATTGGCATAGTAACAGAATCAACGGACTCCAGCATAGTAAAATTGTGAGATTGGCAAAGTACCAGGCGATGTTTCCTTCTATTGTGCATAAGGTCGCTATGAGTTAGTACCAACTCAACGGCACCTCACAACATATGCTTTTCTTCTATTAGCTTTTACAGTTTTTATATTTTACTTATAGAGCTTTCATTACTTTGGCATTTATTTGTTAGAATTCTAACTTTAAATTTCCACATAAACAATCCATTCTTTCCCACGAATTTGTGATGTAACTTCAGTTATATCCAAAACTATCATAAATATGTGTGTTTGTGCATATAGATTAATATATGAAGAGGTTTCAAAAGTTCTTAGAAATATTAAATTAAAAGACAAATAATTTTTCCATGAACTCTTTGAAGCCCTTCATACATATACATAAATACATAGAGGCTTTTAAGTGCCATAGAGTGGATTCCAATTCATAGCGACCCTGTATATTTTTGCAGGAGGAGAACGCCTCATCTTCCACCAACAAAGCAGCTGCTAGGTTCAAACCACCCACCTTGTGGTTCACAGTCCAGTGCTTATTGTATGGAGCCATCATACTCCCTATATAAATAATTTTTTTTAATGTTTTATTGTGAATTATATGATAGTTTATATGGGAGAACTTTAGTTTTACATTCATTCCATCGTATATCATCTCATTGCCATGGTTCCAATCCCCTCCATGCATCATAAATA
>NW_006415648.1:0-4524 GCF_000296735.1 Chrysochloris asiatica | reverse complement strand
AAAACCTTTCTGGAAGGTTTGTTGGGATTGCTTTGAATTTATAGATTAATTTATGGAAAACCAACAACTTCAGAAGATTGAATTTCTCTGTTGATGAAGGAATGCTAGATCTCCATCCATGTAGTTCTTTTTTTCTTTCTTTATTCATGCTGGCACAATATTTTCTATATCAGTCATGTTGTTAGTTTTTAGGACATTTTCTATAGTCCCTAGAGTCTTTCTTAGATATAGTAATCCTTTACATTTGTTAGTTTCTGAAATAACTGAAACTGTTGTGGCTACCCCTTGCTTGTTTCACCCTTTTCGAGGTTACTGAATGAACTAACATAAAATCCATTGTATGCTAATCTATACACTTGATTTTGAATAATGTATTCAACTAAATACTTATTTAAAAAGATAACCATATGCAGTGAGTTTAAATACCTTCAATAGACTGAAATTTGTCTTGCTTTTCTTTCACTTGAAATGCATTCTAAAGGCATTAACAATGGAGAATGGACCTGGATTTTATTACTAATAGATTCCCGAAACATAAAGTGTTAAGTCTTTCAAAGGAGGAATAGATTAAGTCTTGCTCATGTTTATAACCATGCTCCCAAATGCAAGGAGAGGGCATTTCTTACTTGAACTATTTGGAGATATAAAAATAAGCACAGAGCTCCAGATGACTTTAAACTAGCAATCGTTTTGAACTGTGAACTGCGTGGCTCATGTGGAGGGAACCGTATCTTGTCCAGACTTGCCCATCATCTGCACTAACACCATGGCAACTTAATGAGCTCGGCAGTGTGGAATGTGCTCATGCCATGCCCCTAAGTCCCCTCCTTCTTTACGACACTTTGAGAGTCAGAGATGAATTTCAATCTCACCATTATCACTGGTGCACAATGGGAGCCTGACCCACAATAGACTTCCCTATTTGCATATGCTCCAGCAGGGTACCTGTGTGCCCCTGACTTTCTCCACACAAGACAGAGTCTGTCCCATCCCAAGGCAGTGTTGGCTTTACTCTCTGGGATTCCACATGGCACAATCGCTGCCTGACACATCCAGCCTCAGAGAGCTCCCAGGTCCCTTCACTGCAGCCCCCCACCCCCTTTCATCCCTCCCCTGAGTACTCAGGAGGCCACCAGTCCCCTCTCAGACATGGACCCCAGCTTGCCTATACTCATATGACAGCTCTCTGCCCCACCACCCTGTACAAACAAATAATCCCAACAATATTGCAAAGAAGGAGGAGGCTTAGGGATAAGGCATGAGCAGATACTATGCAACAGAGCTCATTAAACCACAACAACATCAGTGGGAAAGTGGGCAAGGAATGAAACAATATACTGAGTTAGGCAAATCTGCTGCGCAAGACCTCTCCAAAGAGTTCACGAGCAAAGATGTCAGTTTGAGGACTACAGTGCACCTGACCCAAGCATGGTATTTTCAGTGCCTCATCTGCATGTGAAAGTTGAACAGTGAGTAAGGAAGACCATAGAAGAACTGCTGCATTTGAGTTGTGGGGTTTGAAGAGAATATTGAAAGCACCATGGAATGTCAGAAGAACAAACCGGTCTGTGTTGGAAGCAGTACAGCCAGAGTGCTCCTTAGAAGGTAGGAGAGCAAGACTTTGTCTCATACTTTGGACATAATTATCAGGAGGTCCCAGACCCTGGAGAAGGACATCATGCTTGGTAATATGGAGGGTCTGCAAAAAAGATGAAGACCCCCAACAAGATGGGTTGGCACAGTGGTAGTACCAATGGGCTCAAATGTAACAGCAATTGTGAGGATGGCCCAGGACCAGGCAGTGTTTTGTTCTATTGTGCTGACTCGATAACACCTAACAACAACAGATAGCCTGTCACACTCCCCACATGCAGACACTTCATTCATTTACATCTGCAGAGATCCTTTCTCCTGGAAGGAAGCATTTGCAAACCCCAGTATTTGGGCCCTGATATCCCAAGGGGCTGTTACTCAGCCTGCTCCACTGCCTGCAAGATGCCCTTGTCTACTCTCCCTGCATTCGGGTTCTTACCTAGTAAAAACCTGCTGCCATAGATTCCGACTCTTAGCAATCCACACACAAGGCATACAAGACTATACATCTCACAGGAGCAGAGAACCTCGTTGTTCTCCCTCAGAGTGCCTGATGGGTTTGAACCACTGACCTTGTGGCTAGCAGCCCAATGCCTAATCCATAGTGCCACCAGAGCTGCTTTATCTAGCAAATGGACCTAATAAAAGCACCTATTTCATACAATTGCTTGTGGCTCAAATGAGGTCATCTTTCTAAAGCTGATAGCTCAGTGATTGGCAGGAAATAAGCTTTAATTGGTTCTGTTTTCTGATTCAGCAATGTCGGTACCGTACCATTATCTTCTAACTTCTTGTAGTCTGAAAATCAGGTGTGTCCTTCAGATATGTGGCCACAGCAGTCTTCCCAGCCTTAGATTTTGCTTCTTTATTTACAGACCTTCTTTTCCAGCCAGATTTGTCTAACTAACCCCTCAACTTGGCTGTCTTGTACCCCTTTCTGGGTCTTTATTGTTCATTGCTCCTGTCTGCAAAGCCCCTGGCTCCTTCCCCCTTGTCTACCATCTTGCCAGGACCAACTCAGTTCTCGTCTGCTCCCCAACCAAGCCAGTCCACGCTGGTCCCTCTCTGAGGTCTGTCTGTGTTGCTCTGGAGGACATTTGATCTTAAACCCACCCCACACCACTGCCACTGAAAAAAAAAAAGACTCCAAGGAAGCCAGATCTGGGCTTAGAGACTATATTAGCATCTTATCTCTTTATTTCAGACAAAATTGAAATCCTCCAAATGGAGTTGAAGCCACAGGTTCCTGAGACACCGGTGAAAAATCAGGCAGTATAGCAGGAGTCCTGGTATGGTGCTGTGGGATAAGTTCTTGACCTCAAGGTCAGTTTAAACAGCAAGATTAGGGGTGCAGAGTCACCATCTGCTCCTCTGAAACCCTATGCAGGGTTGCTATGAATCAGACCCAACTCAACAGCACTTTACAACAACTTAGCTGATAGTCTGGCTTCTGTGCGGTAACTAGGAATAAACCTCTCCCTGTAGGAAAGGGGTCGAGACCAGGCTTAATGTTCAGAGTTAGGAGTGTTCCACTGTTTTAATCAATATCTCTGCCACCTGTCACCTGAAGCTAGGCGGGGCCCTAGGCAGCCACCAAACTAGCAATCACAGATTAGAATAAAAGAGTAGAGAAGGAAAACTCCTTTTTCAGTTATGCTTATAAAGAAAAAATGCACACCACACAAAGACATCAAGTGTCAACAAAGACAGTCAACAGAATAAAACATTTGGAAAATTGATTCAGTCCAGATTAAAATAATTTTCTATTAGCAGTATCAAACAGGCTAGCATACGTATATTCTGGATGTGTAAAGAAATATCATAATGTTGTTGTCAAGTGCTGTGAAGTCTATTCTGACCCATAGCGACCCTGTATAGGGTTTCCAAGGAGCAGCTGGTGAGCTTGAACTGCCGACCTTGTAGTTTAAACAGCTTTGCAGTCTGGTGCATTAACCCACAGCGCCACACCAGGACTCCAAATATCATAATAGAGGTAATGAAATTGAAAAAAAATGAAAAAATTATTTTTTTAAGGAAAACTATAAGAAAGCTCTGAAGAAGAACAAAGAATAAACTTTGGTTTAATAAAATGGAGCAATGTATAAGGAGGATGAGCTTGTAACCGAAGCATTAAAGGGGAAATGAATGAGCCCAAAATAGTCTTCAGATAGGAAGTGTATTCCAAACTGAGGAAGAATAGTTATACTTAAAGAAAGCTCATAGATAACTGGGGACTCTAGACCCAGAAAGGGAGAGGGGCTGTGTGCAGATGACCCAGGGGAGGCTTGTGGGATAACCCTTTGGTAGGTTGATGATGCATAGAGGGGATTGTAATCATGGCAATGAAATGATGTACGATAGGATGAATATAAAGCTAATGTTCTCCCATGTAAATATCACATAATTCACAATAAAACATTAAAAAAAAAAAAAGCTCCTAGATACATCATGGCAAAAGTAGAGGATAGTCAACAAAACAAGAAAAGTTGTAGAACAGCCAGAGACAGAAGACAGGTCACCACAAAGCAACAATTAGACTCACAATGTAATTGCCAGCAGTAAGAGATACAATCGATGGATATCGTAAAAGTGCTAACAAAAAATATAACTGAGAACCTAGAATTTTATCTACAACTAAAATATCATCCAAGAATGAAGGCAAGACAAAGACAGCTTCAGAGATGCAAAGACTAAGAGCGTTTACCAACTCTAAGTAACTTACATAAAATTACCCTTAGTGTAAGTATGTCTCCAACGACAAGGAGCCCAAACGGAAGCAGAGATAACAGAACTTAAGGCAAGAACCAATATTGATAACATGCTAGTATGATTCAGAAACTGTTGCCTTTTTTCTTCTCTTTTTTTAAGTGTTAAAAAAAAAACACACAAAGAAAAGAAACCAAACAAAGACTCAAGACAACAATGGAAGTT
>NW_006415647.1:3662-5166 GCF_000296735.1 Chrysochloris asiatica | reverse complement strand
GATAGGATGAATGTAAAACTAATGTTCTCCCATGGAAACTATCACATAAATCACAATAAAACATTAAAAAAAAAGAAAAACAAGCTCTAATCAAATGATATATGTTTGATTTGACCAGTTTCATAAACTTAGAAACAAAGGAAAGGAAAAGAAACTTGAACAGTTAAATTTCCAGTCCTAAACGTTAGGCCTTTTCTTTCCTTCCTTAAATGTAAAGAGACATCAGCACTCTTGGTTTCCAATTATAAGCAATATAGAAATTTCACAAATATCAATTCTAATGAGTTTAGACCATCTACTTTCTTAATTAGCATCTTTTCCATCACAATTGAACAGAAGAACAATGAAAATCTCATTTCTTGGTAACCTTTCAGCCCAGTCTCAACAATAAATAAAAAAATGTAGCTTTATGACCAGTAGTCTGTTTCTGCAGTAAAAGGAAAAAAAAAAAAAAATTATCCAGTCATCAAAATTTGTCATTTGAGAAAATCCTTCCCTGTCCTAACAGCACATTTTGGATTTCATCTTCTTTACTGATCATCATTGAAGCAATTGTTCCATTATTAAATTCAAAAAAGGGTCCTCCATCCACAACCATACACATATCCCAACAATGAGAATGAACACAAACCTTGGAGGAGAAAACAATGCTAACAACTACTTGAGAAAAGTGTTTGCTACTGGTTCTTGATTACTGAAAAGTATTGTTGCTTCTTCTAGACTGTAGAGCAATGATTCATTATACTCATTTCTTACTTTCTCTACCAGTTCTCTGTTCAGTGGAAGACTCAAACTTCCCTGTCTTTTTGCAATATTTGAAGCATCTTTCACAGCCTGAGTAGCAATCCTGTTAATATTGAATGA
This sequence comes from Chrysochloris asiatica, assembly GCF_000296735.1. NCBI lineage: Eukaryota > Metazoa > Chordata > Mammalia > Afrosoricida > Chrysochloridae > Chrysochloris > Chrysochloris asiatica. The sequence continues at coordinate 4,302 of NW_006415647.1, read as the reverse complement.
CCTGAACCTGCTGCATTAGACCAGCAGAATGCACAGTGCTGGGTCCTGGCCACCCCTGTAAGGTCAAGAACTCCTTCCACATCCAGTTGCTTTGTCTCTAGCTGCCGTTTGGGTCCCAAAATTTCCTTTCAGAAACAAGCATCCTGGGTTCAGCCATCTTCTGAGTCAGCACCTCCTCCATCTTCTTTTGATGCTTTCTGCATCACTGAATACTTTGCCCTTAGAATCCTTCAATATCTCAAGTCAAGACTTGAATTTTCTCTTAAGTTGCCTTAGCCTGAGAAATGTTGAGTGCGTTCTTCCCATTTGGTTCTTTGCATGTTTCACTGTATACTTGACTGTTTTCTCAAGCTACCCTTTGAAATTTTCTACTTTACAATTTTACTTTACTTCCTCATATCTTTTAGTCGCTTTAGTATCTCTGTATTGGAGAACAAGTTTCAGAGTCTCTTCTGACATCCATTTTTGTTTTTTCTTTCTTTCCTGTCTTTTTAAATTATTGTTTGATTTCTTCCTACATGATATTCTTGTTGTCATCACATAGTTCTGGTCTTTAATCATTAGGGTCTAATGCATCGGATATACTCTTGAGATGATCTCTAAATTCAGATGGAATATTCAAAGTCTTATTTTAGCTCTT
>NW_006415647.1:1516-2952 GCF_000296735.1 Chrysochloris asiatica | reverse complement strand
ATGTTTGCAGCTATTTCTCCACATTTTGAGTTGTGTTCCATCAGCAAATGAAGGTCCTGAAAGCTATACTCCATTCATGGCATCACAGTTAACTCTACTTTGGGAGTCAGCTCTTTCCCAATAGTATTTTCAGTGCCTTCCAACCTGAGAGACTCATCTTCTGCCACTATACCTGACAATGTACTGCTATTATTCATAATGTTTTCCTCTTCCAGCACTTTATTTGACAATGTTACACTGTTATCCATAAAATTTTCAGTGGTAAACATTGAGAAGTAGTCTCCCTCTTCTTCTTTTTAATTTGTCTTAATCTGGAAGCTCCACTGAAACCTGTCCACCATGGGTGACCCTGCTGGTATTTAAAGTACCAGTGACATAGCTTCTAGCATCACAGCAACACAAAAGGCACCACAGTACAACAAACTGAAAAATGAGTGGTGGATTTTCAAGACAGTTTAGATAATAGTACAATACCAAAACAATCTCCAAACACCAGTGTCTGAAGATATATTCACATTTTCCCCAAGTGTATGAATTTAGGAGAACATAATCTTGTAACTATAATTTATGGAAACTTCAAACCCTGGGTGACCACATAGTCGGACAGAGAATCAAGAATCACATATAGGTCTTACTGCCCCTGTCTGCAGGTAAAATAGTTCCAGTGGCACAGTGTGCTAGACATTAGACTGCTAACTGCAAGACCAGAAGTTCAAACCCACCAGCAGCTCAGAGAGAGAACTCTCAGGCCATCTACTCCCATAAAGATTTATAATCTTGGAAGCCCTATGTAGGGTTACTATGAGACAGAATAAACTCAGTAGCAGTATGTTTTGACTTTTTGACCTAAAGATAAGACTCATTCCTTCTATTTACATTTTATTGTCCAGTTCTAATCATCTAATTGTAAATAGGATAAAATATGTTGCTGTTATTGTTGGATAGATTGTAGACATGAGAATATTTGGTAGCCACCATTTTCTTTCTTATATGAATTCTCTTTGCACAGATGTTTCCTTAGGTCAAGTAGAAACTTTGGATAAATAAGTGCAGACTTATTTAAATAAAACTATCAAAAAGTTTGCAAAGATCACTAAGACAAAGTCACAAAAGAAAGTAAAATACAAAATAGAGTAGATAGTATGCTGCTATTCTTGTAATGAAGAAGACACATTTATTTAAGAATTTATATTTGTGTTTGTTTACATTTACACAGAAAATAATCTCTGTAAAGAAAAATTTAAGAGACTGATGGAAATTATGATCTGCTGATGGGCATCATGGATGGGAAAGATGAGTGGAGATCTGGGAACAATACTTTTAATGTGTATCTTTTGAATTCTTTTGCTTCTTAAACTATGAATATTACCAACTCACACTATTGAGAAATTACAAAAGAATAGGTAACTTCCTCCATACACACACACACACACACA
>NW_006415647.1:0-1416 GCF_000296735.1 Chrysochloris asiatica | reverse complement strand
TTGCTGTTATTGTTGGATAGATTGTAGACATGAGAATATTTGGTAGCCACCATTTTCTTTCTTATATGAATTCTCTTTGCACAGATGTTTCCTTAGGTCAAGTAGAAACTTTGGATAAATAAGTGCAGACTTATTTAAATAAAACTATCAAAAAGTTTGCAAAGATCACTAAGACAAAGTCACAAAAGAAAGTAAAATACAAAATAGAGTAGATAGTATGCTGCTATTCTTGTAATGAAGAAGACACATTTATTTAAGAATTTATATTTGTGTTTGTTTACATTTACACAGAAAATAATCTCTGTAAAGAAAAATTTAAGAGACTGATGGAAATTATGATCTGCTGATGGGCATCATGGATGGGAAAGATGAGTGGAGATCTGGGAACAATACTTTTAATGTGTATCTTTTGAATTCTTTTGCTTCTTAAACTATGAATATTACCAACTCACACTATTGAGAAATTACAAAAGAATAGGTAACTTCCTCCATACACACACACACACACACAGAGAGAAAGAGAAAGAGAGAGAGAGAGAGAGAGAGAGAGAGAGAACATGTTCTTAATCCACATCTGATTCTAGTTACCCTCAGTGTTGGAGGGCATCAAGACATTAGTGGCTAATTCCAGAACTCCCACTGTTAAGAAATGACGATATCTGATGGCGTATGATGTTCATGCATCACCACATAACTCAAACATGGCTTCATTACAGTATAACATGCATCATGTCATGTGTTATTGCTTACTTAACAAACCTCACTCCATCACATGGATTAGGCAAGATAAAGTAGTGAAATATTGCTTGAAATTTCCTGTCTATACACAGTTTCCATTTGTTATGATAACAGATAATAGATGAGTGGATTGCATATCCAATTGTAATACTAATATATAAATCTATTGATTTCTTTTTTGATCATAGTTTGATATTGCTTTAATAATTCAAATTTACTTACCTGAATAAACAATGCTTTCCCAGGGAAAACAATTTCTTTTGATAATTAAATTTCCTATACTAAACCAAAGGAGCTCTGGTAGCGTAGTGGTTACCAATCAGGCTGCTAACCTCAGGGTCAGCAGTTCAAAACTACCAGCGGTTCCAAGAGAGAAAGATGAGGCCTTCTGCTCCCGTAAAGATTTACAGCCTCGGAAACCCTGTACAGGGTCGCTATGAGTCGGAACTGACTCCACGGCACATAACAACAACATACTAAACCAGTGTACTCTATACCAATATGGGAAAGTAGTGGCTCAGTACTATAAGCAGTGACTGTGAACCACAAAGTCGATGGTTCCAGACTGCTATCTGCTCTGTGGGTGAAAAATGAGGCTTTCTGCTCCTGCAATGGTTTAAAGTCTCAAAAACCCTACACAGGGTCACCATGAGTTGGAACCAACTCAACAGCACTTAA
>NW_006415646.1:1737-4547 GCF_000296735.1 Chrysochloris asiatica | reverse complement strand
ATTGTAGCCATTTCTGTATTACCTTTAGCAAAACTTTACTTGCTTGAGATATCAAAGAGATTGTCCGATGATTTCTGCATTCTGTTGGGTCACCTCTCTTTGGAATGGGCATAAACATTGATCTCTTCCAGTGAGTCGGCCAGACAGTTGTCCTCCAAATTTCTTGGCATCTCCAATCCTAGTGTCATGTTTTTCTTCATATAATGAACATCTCTAAATACTTGCTCAACATACAGATTAAGTATAGGAAAAGAATACAACCCTTCTGCACAATTTTCCTAATTTTAAACCATTCAGTGTTCCCTTATACTGTTCAAACAACTACCTCTTGGTCTATGTACAGGTTCTTCGTGAGCACAATTAAGTGTTCTGAAATACTCTGCCTCCTCAAAGTTCGCCATTGCTTGTCATGTTCCACATAATTGAAAGCTTTTGTGTAATTAATAAAGCACAGATAAACATCGCTCTGGTAGTCTCTGCTTTCAACCAAGATCCATCTGACATCAGCAATGATATCTCTTGTTTTATGTCCTCATTTGAATCTGGTTTGAACCTCTGGAAGTTCCCTCTCATGTAGTGTTGCAGTCATTTTTGAATTATTTTTACCAAAATTTTACTTTCATGCAATATTAATGTTATTGTCTGATGATTTCCACATTCACTTAGATCACCTCTCTTTGGAATGAGCTCAAATAGTTATCTTCCAAATCTCCATGAATTCCATATATATATATATATTTTAAGGCTTTCTGCATCATCCAATGTTTTGCTCAAATAATCTTTCAACATTCCATGTAGCATCTTGGATGTTTTTTTCAGTTCTCTCAGCTTGAGAAATTCTGAGCATGTTCTTCCCCTTTGGTTTCCAAATCCTTGCACATTTCACTATATTATTTGACTTTGCCTTTTTGAGCTTCCCTTTGAAGTTTTCTATTTAGCTCTTTTACCTCTTCTCTTCCATTTGCTTTGTTGTTGTTAAGTGCCGTCAAGTCAGTTCCGACCCATAGCGACCCTGTACAGAGTTTCAGACAGTGTAAATCCTTACGGGAGTAGAAAGCCTCATCTTTCTCCCACGGAGTGGCTGGTAGTTTCAAACCACTGACCTTAAGGTTCACAGCCCGATTCGTAACCACTATGCTACCAGAGCTCCTATAATAGAGAGCAAGTTTCAGAGTCTTCTGGCATCCATTTGGTCTTTTCCTCCTGTCTTGTTCTCTAAATGACCTTTTGCTCTCTTCCTGTATGATGTTCTTGATGTCATACCACAACTCATCTTGTTTCAGTCAGTGTTTATTTCATCAAAACTGTTCTTAATATGATCTCTAAATTCAGGTGGTCTATGTTCAAGGTCATATTTTGGCTTTTGTGAACTGGTTTAAATTTGTTTCAGGTACAGCCTGAACTTTCATATAAATGGTCTGCTCCACAGTCTGCCCTTTGCCTTAGTTTGTCTGATAATATGGAGCTTTAGCACAGTCTCTTTCCACAGATGTAGTCAATATTACAAAACATAATATCCTTCTCCAGGGAGTGGTCCCTCCTGATTATATGTCTCATGTATGAAAGATGAAGTCTGGCCATCTTGGCTTCCAAGGAGCATTCTGGCTGAACTTAGTCTACTTCAGATTCATTTGACCATCCATAGCACTTTTATTATTTTCTCCAACACCATAACTCAAATGCATCAATTTTTCTACAATCTTCCTTATTCACTGTTCAACTTTGATATGCATATAAGGTTATTGAAAATACCCTGACTTGGATCAGTCGCAAGTTTGTCCTCAAATTGTTAACTTTGTTCTTCAACAATTTAAAAAGATCTTGTACAGCAGATTTTACTAATGTAATAAGTTGTTTGATTTCTTGACTGCTGCTTCCATGAGTGTTGATGGTTGATCCAAGAAAAAAATGAAGTCTTTGACAACTTCAATCTTTTCTCCATTGATAAAAATGCTTTCTATCGGTCCAGTGGTGAGGATTTTTTTTTATTTTTTTACCTTGAGATGAGCCCATACTGAAGGCTGTGATCTCATCAGTATTTTATGTCCTCTTCGCTTTCAGCAAGCAAAGTTGTATCAACTGCATATTACAGGTTGTTACTACATTTTTCCTCACATAACCCAGCTTCTCAGATTATTTGCTCAGTATGCTGATTGAAAAAGTATGGTGAAAGAATACAACCCCAGCACACACCTTACCAATTGTTAAACCACTTGGTGTTCCTTTTTTCTGTTGAACAACTGCCTCTTGGCCTATGTACAGGCTCCTCAGCAGTACAATTAGTGTTTCTGAACACTCATTTTTTACAATGTTATCCATAGCTTGTCATGATCCACACAACCGAAAGCATTTCTGTTGTAAATAACGCACAGGAAATCATCTTTCTGGTGTTATCTGCTTTCAGGCAAGATCCAACGGACATCAGCAATGATATCCCTTGTTCCCTGTCCTCTAATGAATCCAGCTTGAACCTCTGGAAATTCTCTGTCAATGTATGATTACAGCAGAGTTTGTATTATCTTTAGAAAAATTTTACTTGATGTAATATTAATGATACTGTTCTATAATTTCTGCTATCTGTTGGGTCATCTCTCTGTGGAATGGACACTAATATGGATCTCTTCCAGTCTATTGGCCTAGTATTTTTCTTTCAAATTTCTTGGCATAGATGAAGTTAATCCCTACATACAAATATCCTCTTCAAACTCAGATATTTGTGTGTATACTCCCACCATTCCTCCCATATCCTTTCATCTTGTGTCTCTGTTTATATACCTACCCGCAGACAGTGCTGTTCCAAGGTTGTGTGT
>NW_006415646.1:0-1637 GCF_000296735.1 Chrysochloris asiatica | reverse complement strand
TGATTGCCAGGAGGGAACAGTTGCTTGAGAAGGATATTATATTTGGTGTATTAGAGTGTCAAAGAAAAAGAGGAAGACCCCTAGCGAGATGGATTGAAAAAGTGACAGTATCAATGGACTCAATAGTGAGGTTGACCCAGGACCAGGCAGTGTTTTGTGATACTGTGCGTAGGGTCTCTATGAGTCAGTATCAACTCATTGGCACCTAAGAACAACAACAACAAAAACAACTTCAAGTTGTTCCTCAATTTGATCAGTTTTTAGCAGATCACGTCTCAAAATATGATAACACAGAGAAACGCAACTCATTGCTCATGTCTAAAATCATACATGAAGAATTATTGAATTTAAAAGTGATAAAGTTGGATCAAATGTGTTCAGTCAAATATAGTTTAATATTTCAGTTTTTCTGTTGATTCTACACCTGAACTTTCTTATACAAATCAGCTGTATAATGTTTTAGGAGATATATCCCCATCAGATGAAAAAACCTGCCAAACAATTTACCACATTGACTACCTTAAAAAGTTACACTAGTGAAGAAATGATAAATCAGATACTTCATTACTTATGTGAAGTTCACAAAAGTGATTTTTCCAACATCAGTGGTCAGTCATACAATAATGTTGTATATATATTAGATTCATGACAGAAAAGATTGGAACTTAATGAATATGCCATTTTCATATCATGTACTTCTCATTAACTTAAATTTGTAAGACTCAGCCCACTGAATGGATTCATGGTGGGCATTGTGGGTTAATGTGCTGGACTGCAGAGTCGGTTTGAACTGCAAGGTCAGTGATTCAAGCTTACCAGCTGCTCCTGAAAATCCTATACAGGGTCGCTCTGGGTCAGACTCAACTAAGTGGCATTTAACAACAACAGCAGTGGACAGTGAATAAGGTAGACTGTGGAAGAATTGAAGCATTTGAGTTACAGTGTTGGAGGAAAATATTAAAAGTACAAAAGGACAAACAGATCTGTGTTGAAAGAAGTACAGCCAGAATGCTCCTTGAAAACCAGTTGGCTAGACTTTGTCTCTCTTTCTTTGGGCATATTATTAAGAGCAACATGTCCTTGAAGAAGGATATCAGATTTGGTAAAGTGAAGGATCACAGAAAAAGGAAAAAAAACAGCACCCAATAAGATGGATTGGCAAAGCGGCAGCAGCAATGTGCTTGAAGGTAGCAATGATTGTGAGGTTGGTTCATAACTGGGTAGTGTTTCATACTGTTGGTATGGGTCCATACCAACTCAACAGCATGGCACCTAATAACAACAAAGCACAGTAGGTTGTTGTCTGGAAGCAGTTGATTTACTTTTCGACTGTTTAGTTATTCTTCAAATTTTTGCTACTTCTTTTCATCAATGGGCAGTTCTAATAACAAATTTAGGCAAAAATAAAGTACTAAAATGCCTTTCTAATACATGTTGGGATGCCCATACTGTAACAATGTGTGCAATCCTGAAATCATGCCCTCAGATTTCAGATGCCTCAGAAAATATTACTGAACATTAGACACCAAGGACTTCATTCTTCTTGGATCAACTATCAACACTCGCGGAAGTAGCAGTCAAGAGATCAGACGACGTATTGCACGGGGCAAATCTGCTGCACAGGAACTTTTTAAAGT
>NW_006415645.1:3638-4703 GCF_000296735.1 Chrysochloris asiatica | reverse complement strand
CCCTCTTTCCTAGAGGGTGTTCAGCGTTCCCCATATCGATCTCTCTATAGAGAGGTAGGAGGGGGAACGTTGACCCCCCTGTTTCCTAGAGGGGGTTCAGCGTTTCTCCTATCGATCTCTCTATAGAGAGGTAGAAAGAGGGTGTTCAGCGTTCCCCCATCTGTATCTTGATAGAAAGATAGAAAGGGGGCACGTTGAATCCCTTTTAGAAAAAGGGGGTTCAGTGTTCCCCGTCTCTCTCTCTCGATCAAGAGAAAGGGGGAACGTTGCCCCTCTCTTTCCTAGAGGGTGTTCAGCGTTCCCTCTCTCTCTATCTCAATCAAGAGAGAGAAAGGGGGAACGTTGACCCCTCTTTCCTAGAGTGGGTTCAGCGTTCCCTCTATCTCTGTATTGAAAGAGAGTTAGAAAGGGGGAACGTAGCCCCCCTCTTTCCTAGAGTGGGTTCAGTGTTCCCCCTCTCTTTCTCTATATAGAGAGAGATAGAAAGGGGGAACGTTGCCTCCTCTTTCCTAGAAGGGGTTCAGCGTTCCCACTATCGATCTCTCTATAGAGAGGTAGAAAGGGGGAAGGTTGTCACCCCTCTTTCCTAGAGGGGTTTCATCATTCCCCCTATCGATCTCTCTATAGAAGGATAGAAAGGGGGAAGGTTGCCCCCTCTTAGAAAAAGGGGGTTCAACATTCCCCCTGTCGATCTCTCTATAGAGGGATAGAAAGGGGGAACGTTGCCCCCCTCTTAGAAAGAGAGGGTTCAGCGCTCCCCCTATAGATCTCTCTCTCTATAGAGAGAAAGGGGGAACATTGCCCCCCTCTTAGAAAGAGGGAGTTCAGCATTCCCCCTATCGATCTCTCTATAGAGGGAGAGAAAGGGGGAACGTTGCCCCCTCTTTGAAAGAGGGGGTTCAGTGCTCCCCCTATTGATCTCACTATACAGGTATATAAAAGGGGGAACCTTGCCCCCCTTTAGAAAGAAGGGGTTCAGCGTTCCCCCTATCTATTCCTCTATAGAGGGATAGAAAGGGGGAACGTTGCCCCCCTCTTAGAAAGAGGGGGTTCAGCATTCCCCCT
>NW_006415645.1:0-923 GCF_000296735.1 Chrysochloris asiatica | reverse complement strand
GGTTCTGCATTTCCTCTATCGATCTCTCTATGGAGTGATAGAAAGGGGGAACGTCGCCCCCCTCTTTCCTAGAGGGTGTTCAGCGTTCCCCCTATCGATCTCTCTATAGGGAGGTAGGAGGGGGAATGTTGCCCCCCCTGTTTCCTAGAGGGGGCTCAGCGTTTCCCCTATCGATCTCTCTATAGAGAGGTAGAAAGGGGGAACATTGAACTCCCTCTTATAAAGAGGGTGTTCAGCGTTCCCCCTATCTCTCTCTCGATCGAGAGGTTGAAAGGGGGCATGTTGAACCCCTCTTAGAAAAATGGGGTTCAGCGTTCCCCCTTTCTCGATCCAGAAAGAGAAAGGGGGAACGTTGCCCCCCTCTTTCCTAGAGGGTGTTCAGCGTTCCCCCTATCTATCTCGCTATAGAGAGGTAGAGAGGGGCAACGTTGCCCCCCCGTTTCATAGAGGGGGTTAAGAGTTCTCCTTATCGATCTCGCTATAAAGAGGTAGAGAGGGAGAACGTTGACCCCCCTGTTTCCTAAAGGGGGTTCAGCTTTGCTCCTATTGATCTCTCTATAGAGAGTTAGAAAGGGGGATCGTTGCCCTTATGTATATCTCTATAGAGAGATAGAAAGGGGGAACGTTGCCCACCCCTCTTTCCTAGAGGGGATTCAGCATTGCCCCTCTCCATCTCTCTCTCTATAGAGAGAGAGATAGAAAGGGGGAAAGTTGCACCACCCCCCTTTCCTAGAGAAGGTTCAGCGTTGCCCCTATCTATCTCTCTATAGAGAGAGAGATAGAAAGGGGGAAAGTTGCCCCCCCTTTCCTAGAGGGGGTTCAGGGTTGCACTTATCTATCTCTCTGTAGAGAGTGAGATAGAAAGGGGGAATGTTGCCCCACCCTTATTCCTAGAGGGGGTTCAGCATTGCCCCTATCTAGAG
>NW_006415644.1:2392-4425 GCF_000296735.1 Chrysochloris asiatica | reverse complement strand
GGTCAAGTTCATCAAATTGTATCTCTTTTTCCCCTCTTCTTTCTTCTTCACGTTGAGGCCTAATCATCCAGTCATTCATTGAAGCCAGGTCACGTGGGTATTATCTGCAGGTATGGGTGTTCTTGTGCGTATGCCCTCTCTTCTTATCACCTGGACTCTTCACTCTCCACTCTAGTCCTCTGTGGCTATGTCACTGACTCTAGGCCCAGGAGTCCCCAGGTCTTGGCATACTGCTGGCCAACCAGGTCTCTACCTGGTTCACAGGAGTCTGTTGAAGGTGGTAGGGCTTTGCTCATAGCTTCATTGCTGTTTTTCCCTCACTTCCCCTTATCAGTGACCAATATTATAATCTTTATGGTAAACTCCACATAGCTGATTGATTTGCACAGAAGGCTGTGGCTGACTTTAATCCAATTCTTATACCCATAGCCAAACTGTGGTTGCAGTTGATGAATGAATACAGTTCTGATACAAACACTACTTGATGTTTTCATTTACAATAATGAGTGACATGAAAGTGAACATTGACAGCATATGTCAAAATGGACTTTTTTCAATGACGTGAACAATTTCTTTGCTCCATTGGATAATAAGTTTGAATATTGGAGGAAGAGTTATGTAAATTTTTGTGCTATTTACAATGTAATGTCTATAGTGTTAAGTGCTGTTGAGTCAGTTCTGACTTACAGTGACCCTGTACAGGGTTTCCAAGAACTGGTCTGAATCGCCGACCTTGTGGTTAGCCGTGCAGTGCTTATCCTACAACGCCTTACCAGGACTCTGAGCAAAAGCCTAGATAATCAACATTGTAAAATAATTGTTGCTTTTGTTAAGTGCATTAGAGTTGGTTCACACCCACCACAACTCTGTATGTGGTTTCCAAGGCTGTGTGAAAAATTGGTGGTGGTGGTGTGTTGTGGAGTCGGATCTGACTCATAGTGACCCAGTATTGGGTTTCTGAGGCTGTAAATCTTTATGGGAGCAGAACACCTTATCTTTCTCCTGTGGTACAACTGGTCATTTCAAACTGCTGACCATAAGGTTTGAGGTTGGCAGCCCGATTCATAACCACTATGCTACCAGGCTCCTTAAAAATAATTGTTGTGGTGAAGTTGTTGTTGTGAACTGTTGTGAAGTTCTATCTAGTCAGTTGTAACCCATCGCCACCCTGTATAGGGTTTCCAAGGAGCAGCTGGTGAGCTTGAACCATTGACCTTACAGTTCAAATGGCTTTGCAGTCTGGTGCATTAACCCACAGTGCCACATCAGGACTCCTAGGATGTGGTAAATCTTCAGTATTTATTATGTTTTCAAAATACAATTTTTAAGTAGAAAGTTTACACACTTCACTGTTTTTCTTGTTGTTGTTTGTTGTTAAGTGCCGTCGAGTCAGTTCCGACCCACAGCGACCCTGTACAGGGTTTCCAAGGGTGTAAATCCTTACGGGAGTAGAAAGCCTCATCTTTCTCCCGTGGAGCGGCTGGTAGTTTCGAACTTGAGAAACAGTTCACACACTATAAAACTCACCATTTAGAAGTATACAAGTCAGTGGTTTATAAGCATACTTACTAAGTGGTGCAGTCATTACTAGTATCGAGTTCCATAACATTTTGTCACTCCCCAAAGAAATTCCATCGTTAACAGTCACCACCTGCTTCCTCCTTCCAGCCTCTGAAACTATTGCTATACATTCTCTTTCTATAGATTTGCCTTATCTAGACATTTCATATACATGGGATCATACAGCCTGTGGTCTTTCTGTATGTTTTTTATCACTTAGCATGATGTTTTCAGTGTTTGTCTGTGGTGTACTATGGCTTGGAGCTCCAATACTTTTCATGGCTGAATGATATGCCGAAAATGTGTTTATACCACGTTTTATAATTGTTGTTGTTGTTAGGTACCATCTAGTCAGTATCGATTCATAGTGACTCTGTGCACAACAAAACGAAACGCTGCCCAGTCCTGGGCCAACCTCACAGTTGTTGCCGTGCTTGAGCCCATTAATGCTGCCACTCTGCCAATCCATCTCA
>NW_006415644.1:0-1917 GCF_000296735.1 Chrysochloris asiatica | reverse complement strand
TTTGTTTTCTTTTTATGTTGAGATGCAATCCATACCACAGGCTGTGGTCTTTAATCTTCATCATTACTTTTTATAATAGCATCAAAAAAGAACTCTCGTAGTGTAGTGGTATGAATCAGACTATAATCACAAGGTCAGCAGTTCAAAACTACCAGCTGTTCCACAGGAGAAAGATGAAGCTTTCTGCTCCTGTAAAGAGTTACAGCCTCGGAAACCCTGTACAGGGTAGTGATGAGTGGGAGCTGACTCCACGGCTCACGATGACCACCTCCACTTTTTGTTTATTCAGTCATCCGTTGGTAGGGATTTGGGTTGTTTGTATTTTTTAACTGTTATAAATAATGCTTCTATGAACACTGGTGCCCATGCTTTTGTATGGCTATATGTTTTCAGTTCTTTTGGGCATGTACCTAGATCATATGGTGGTGGTGGTGTGCCGTGGAGTTGGTTCCCACTCATAGTGACCCTGCACGGGGTTTTGGGGGCTGTAAATCTTTACAGGATCAGAAAGCCTCATCTTTCTCCCATGGAACAGCTGGTAGTTTCAAACTGCTGACCTAGAGGTTAACAGCCTGATTCATAACCACTACGCTACCAGACAGCATATGGTACCTCTATATTTAACTTTTTGAGGCATTGACAAACTGTTTTTGGAACTGACAAAATTGGCTGCACCAGTTTGCCTTCCCACTAGCAATGCAGAGGGCTCCACTTCCTCTACATCTTTGACAACACTTGTTGCTATTCTGTTTCGCCACACTATAGCCATCCAAGGAGTCCTGGTGTGGCACTGTAGGATAAGCTCTGGACTGAAAGGTTGGTTTGAACCTCAAGGTCAGCAGTTCAAACTCACAAGCTGCTTCTCAATTTCTATGAGTTGGAACCAACTGGACAGCACTCAACAACAACAACAGCCATCCAGGGAGGCCTGGTATGGTGCCAGAGGATAAGCACTGAACTGCTAACCACAATGTCTTGCATTCAAACCTACCAGCTGCTCTTTGGAAACCCTACACAGGGTCAGTATGAGTAAGAATTGACTACATAGCACTTAACAACAACAACAGAGCCATCCAAATGGTTGTGAAGTGGTACCTCATTGTGCTTTGCATTTGCATTTTCCGAATAATCAATGATGTGGTGCACATTTTTATGTGCTTTTGTCAATTTGCCTATCTTCTTTGGAGAAATGTCTATTCAAATTCTAATTCTAATGGGATACCTTTCAGAGAAGTTGGTATTGGTAGCCAGGCACCATCAAGTTCTTAGAGTCTTAGAGTCTTGGAGGTTGATCTTTATTGGGTTCATTTGTCCATTGGACTAATTGTTTCCACGCATCTTCAATTTTCTCAATTCTTCTTTGCCCCAGATGACTAGTCTTATATATTTTGGGGGGTTAAATTTATTCCTAAATATTTTATTCTTTTAAAGGATTTTTTTCCTTAATTTAATTTTTATATTATCACAAGTGTATAGAGATTGGTTATTACTAATGTTGCATATTGATTGGCTTTGTATCCTGCAAACTTGTTAGATTTATTCGCTGCAACACTTAAAAAAGAAAATCCTTAGAATTTCCTGTATGCAGAATTCTGTCATCTGTGAATAGAAATTGATTTACTTCTTCATTCACAATATGAATGTATGTTATTTCTTTTCTTGTCTAACTGCCCTGGATAGAATTTTTATTAGAGATTTCATGCAAGGGGTGAGAGAGAGATAGCATCCTTGTCTTGTTCCTGGAATTAGGGACAAAGCTTTTCAGTCTTTCATCATTAAGTGTAAATGTGCTTGGATTTCCATAGATGGACTTTATTAGTTTAAGAAAGTAACGTGTTTTCCTAGTTTTTTTTTTTTTTTTTTTTTTGAGTGCTTGCATGTCAAGTTTGAACTGTTACCAGTCGCTGGAGAAGGATA
>NW_006415643.1:2692-4544 GCF_000296735.1 Chrysochloris asiatica | reverse complement strand
TACTTTTCATATTCTTCTCCAACACCATAATTCAAATGCATCAATTCTTCTATGGATTTCCTTATTCATTGTTCAACTGTCACATGCATATGAGGTGACTGAAAATACCATGGCTTGGGTCAAACTGATATCCATGCTCTTTAACCACTTAACGGGGTCTTTTGCAGATTTGTCTAATGCAATGCATCTTTTGATTTCTTCACTTCTGCTTCCATTAGCATTGATTGTGGATCCAAGCAAAATGAACTCTTCAATGTTCTATCCATTTATCATGATGTTATTGATAAGTCCAGTGGTGAGAATTTGTTTTCTTTACATTGAGGTGCAATCCATACCGAATTCTGAGGACTTTGATCTCCATTAGTGAGTATTTTAAGTCCTCTTCCCTTCCAACAAGCAAAGTTGTCATCTGCATATCAAACGTTGTTAATGAGTCTTGGCCCCAATCCTGATGCTACTTTCTTTTTCGTATAATCCAGTTTCTCAGATTATTTGCTCAGCATACAGACTGAATAAGTGTGGTGAAGATTATAACCCTGGCACTTTTAAACCATTCAGTATACTCTTGTTCTGTCTTAATGACTGCTTCTTGGCTTATGTACAAGTTCCTCATGAGCACAATGAAATGTTCTAAAATGCCCATTCTTGGCAGTGTTATCCACAGAGTCAAAATACCTTTGCATAGTCAAGACAGCACAAGAAAACGTTTTTCTGGTATTCTCTTTCAGCCAAGACACATCTGACGTCAACAATGATATCCCCTCATTCAGTGTCCATTTCTGGATCTGGTTTTAACTTCTGGCTCAAACCAGATCCAGAAATGGATTGTAATGCTGCAACCATTTTTAAATTATCTGCAGCAAAGTTTTACTTGAATATGATATTGATAGATGATTTCTGTATTTTGTTGGGTCACCTTTCTTTAGAATGGGTACAAATATGGATCTTTTCTAATCGGTATGCCAACTTTCTTGGCACAGATGAGTGAGTGCCTCCAATGCTGCACCAGTTTATTGAAACATTTCAATGTCTTCAGTGCTGTTGGACTTCTTCCTTTAAAAGCACAGGTTTTTGATGATGTGATACTTCTTTTCTTTTTGATACAATGATTCTACATATGCCCTCTATCTTCTTTTGGAGGGTTTCCAAGAAGCAGCTAATAGGTTTGAACTGATGACTTTTTGGTTAGCAGTCCAGTGCTTACCCTACAGCACCACACCAGGACATAACCATTAAAATAAGAATATTAACATTGATATATTGTACATACATTATGCTTTTTTTTTTTTTTTTTCCACTCTCTGTTCAGGCCCTTCTTTTGTGATCCTGTTCAGTGGTTGGTAGTGGTAGCTGGGCATCATATGGTTCTTCGGGTCTCAAGCTAATAGAGGCTGTGGTTCAAGTGGTCCACCAGTCCTTTGGACTAACTGTTTGAGTCTTTGATTTTCTTCACTTTTCTTTGCACCAGGGAGACACCAACAGTTGCATCTTAGATCGTCTCTTGCAAGTTGTAAGACTCAGTTACTACTCTCCAAAGTAGGATACAGAACACTGTCTTGGTGGCTGTGCTATGCCAGTTGAACTAGATGTCCCCTCCACCTGAAACTGTAAAGACCCTATATTTTAAACACCAACTCTGCAGTGCCCCAGTCACAATACAAGTACATACTGAGTCATGTCTCAGAGACTAACTGGGTGCTGGCTGAGAGGAACTAGCTGAGATGCTGTGACCCCAGGTACCAAAGATACAGTGGGTGGGCTCAAGGTTCCTCCGGAGTTTGTTGTTGTCAGGTGCCATCGAGTCGAAACCGACTCATAACGACCCCATGCACAGCAGAACGAAACAATGTCC
>NW_006415643.1:0-542 GCF_000296735.1 Chrysochloris asiatica | reverse complement strand
TAATAAAAATGTCTTCTTTGAAGTAAGAATAATTTAGATAGTATGAGTTTTTAAAAAGAAGCCCAAGAAGCCAAGCCATTTGGTTTTAAAAAGTTTCTCTGTAGCAGAGATATTCAATACCACTTCCATTGTCCTTACAAAACCCAAACCAAGCACACTGCCATCAAGTAGAGTCCAACTCATAGTGACCCTGGAGGACAGAGTGGAAATGTCCTAGAGGGTTTCCAAGGCTGTAAATCTTTAAGGAAGCAGACCACTAGCATCTTTCTCCTACTGAGTTGCTGGTGGGGTCCTACGACCCACCTTTAACCATTGTACCACAGGTTTCTTCCCTTAAAATTGCCTCAAAGGAATGTAAACCATAACATTAATACACAGTAGTTTGCTGTTGTGTTTTTAAGTGCTGTTGAATCACCTCCGACTCATTGCAACCTTATGAACAACAGAACGAAATTGTCCCATCCTGTTCTATGGTCACAATTACTGCTCTGCTTGGGTCCAATGCTGCTACCACTGTGACAATCCATCTCATTGGGAGTCTT
>NW_006415642.1:3397-4530 GCF_000296735.1 Chrysochloris asiatica | reverse complement strand
TGACATTTTCACGATGTTGAGTCTTCCTATCCAGGAACATGGTATGTTCTTCCACTTCTGTAGGTCTCTTTTGGTTTCCTGTACTAGTGCTTTGTAAGTTTCTTTGTATAAGTCCTTTGTTTCTCTGGTTATGTTTATTCCTAGATATTTCATCTTTTGTGTGGCTATTTTAAATGGAATTATTTTCCTAATGCCCTTTTCATCGTTATTGCTGTTGCTGTAGAGAAATCCAGTTGATTTCTGTGTGTTGATCTTATATCCAGCCACTTTGCTGAATCTTTCAATGAGGTCTAATCGTTTTTTTCACTAAGTCTTTGGGGTTTTCTATATGTAGGATCATATTGTCCACAAATAAGGAGAGTTTTACTTCCTCTTTGCCAATTTGGATGCCTTTAATTTCTTTGTCATGCTGTATAGCTCTGGCTAAAACTTCCAGCACAATTTTGAATAGGAGCAGTGATAAAGGACATCTTTGTCTGGTTCCTGTTTGCAGAGGGAAGGCTTTCAAATTTTCTCCGTTGAGTGTATGTAGGCTCTTGGTTTTGTATATATGCTATTGATTATGTTGAGGAATTTCCCTTCAATTCCTACTTTGTTGAGTGTTTACATCAGGAATGGATGTTGGATTTTGTCAAATGCCTTTTCTGCATCAATCGATATGATCATGTAGTTCTTTTCCTTTTTCTTATTTATATGATGGATTACACTGATCATTTTCCTCATGTTGAACCATCCTTGCATCCCTTTTATGAAACCGACTTGGTCGTGATGTATTATTTTTTTGGTGTGCTGTTGGAATCTGTTGGCTAGGATTTTGTTGAGAATTTTTGCATCTATGTTCATGAGAGATATTGGTCTATAGTTTTCCTTCTTAGTGATGCCCTTCCCTGGTTTTGGTATGATGGTTATGCTTTCTTCATAAAAAGTATTAGGGAGTTTTCCATCCTCTTCTATGTTCTGGAATAGTTTGAATAGAATTGGTGACAGTTCTTTTCTGAATGTTTGGTAGAAGTCACCCGTGAAGCCATCTGGGCCTGGGCTTTTGTTGGTTGGGAGTTTCTTGATGATCTGGTCAATTTCTTCTTTTCTTATGGGTTTCTTCAGATTTTCTACTTCAGTCTGAGTAAATTTAT
>NW_006415642.1:0-982 GCF_000296735.1 Chrysochloris asiatica | reverse complement strand
TGATATTTTATTATTGATCACCTGGACATCTTTTTACAGGTTTTGAATTGTTTCTAATGCTTTGTCGATCCTATTAGATTGTTCCTTAAGTGTTTTCCTGACTTCTTCCTTGTTTTCCTTGACCCCTTTTCGGAGTATTTCAATTTGTTTCTATATCATTCTTCTAAATTCTCTCTCAGGCAAATCCAGAACCCGCTCTTCCTCCTCTATAATATCTTTGTCTGTCTCCAACTCATTTGTATCTGCTGTTTTGTTGTGCTTTTGGATATGTTTTGATAATGTTCATTGTTTCTTGTTGGGCATGATTATTCTTATTTTGTTATAATTATTATTGATACAATCAGGCAATAGGCACCTCTTGTTGTCTGTATTATGTATTAGGTGTGCTTAGGTTTTGTCTACGTGGAGGCTGCGGTGGTGAGCGTGCACAATGCGTCTAGTTCTTTCATCTTGAGAAAGGCTTAGTGTATTCTTTCCTTTTTGTTTTGTAACAATTCATTGCAATACTTGACTTTGTCTTCTTGATCTGCCTTTTGAAATGTTCTGTTCAGCTGTTTCTTGTCATCATATCTTCCATTTGCTTTAGCTTTTCTACATTCAAGATCAAGTTTCAAAGTTTCTTCCAACATCCGTTTTGGTCTTTTATTTCTTTCCTTTCTCTTTAATGACCTTTTGCTTTCTTCATGTATAATGTTCTTGATGGCATCCCACAAGCACTCTGGTCATTAGTGCTGACTACATCAAATTTGTTCTTGGAATATACTCAAGATCATATTTTGTCTCTCAGACTTGTTTTGATTTTCTTCAGCATCAACCTGAATTTACCAATGAGGAAGTTTGGTCTGTTCCAGAGTCAAATTCTAGCACTGTTTTGGCTGATGATATTGAGCTTCCCCATTGTCTTTTCGCACAGATGTAGTAAATTTGTTACCTGTATATTCCATCTGGTGAATATGCTGTTTTTGATAAGTTTCTTGGAGTT
>NW_006415641.1:1704-4525 GCF_000296735.1 Chrysochloris asiatica | reverse complement strand
AAAAAAAGAGAGAGAGAGAGAGAGAGAGAAGGGGAAGAGATTCTTATGATTTAATAGTGAGTAATTGTTATCATGACTAATTGCTACTGTCACAATTGTAAAGGTAGAAGTTTTGTAACAAAAATGGGGGAGCAGTTAATCTTACAGTCCACAAACAGAGGACCCAAGGACCATCAAGGGAGAAGAGCACAAGCGGAATGGGAGAACTTATTCAGAGAAGCAGCAACACCAGAGATAAGGACATGGAGAGAGAGAGCAGCTAAGGATTCTAGGATTCATGGGAAGAAAGGGATTAAGAGATGGCGGCCAGGAGGCAGACTAGCAGAATGTGCCCTTTGGTGGTGTAAATTACTATATATGTCTGAGTATTTAAAAAAAAAAGGCTAAAGTGACTAGAGAGAAATACTATTAAATGATGGTACATGGAGAGGATTATAATCATGTTAATGAAATAAGGTGTATGATTTGTTGAATGTAAAAATGAAGATCTACCCTGTAAACTTTCACTCAATCCACAATAAAAAACCTTAAAAATAAAATATAAAAAAAAAAAAAAAGAGGAAGGAACAGTGGTTCGAAAATACGGCCTTGGTGATAGAACAGATGCAGGAGATTGCATGATGGAATTTTGCAAGTCCAATGATTTGTTCATTTCAAATACCTTTTTTAAACAGCATAAAAGATGACTATACACATAGATCTCACAGATGGAATACAAAGAAATCAAATTGACTACGTCTGTGCAGAGAGATGGTGGAAAAGTTCCATATAATAAGCCAAAACAAGGTCAGGGGCAGATTGCAGAATAGACCATCAATTGCTCATATGCAAATTCAGGCTGAAGCTGAAGAAAATGAGAACAAGTTTACAAGAGCCAAAATATGACCTTGAATATATCCCACCTGAATTTAGAGATTCTCTGGAAAACAACGTTGGTGCCTTAGACACTAAACAGTGAAGACCAGAGAGTAGTGGGATGACATCAAGAACACAGATAGACAGAAAAAGGTCACTGAGAAGACAAGAGAGAAGGAAAAGATCAAACTGGTTGTCAGAAGAGACTCTGGAACTTGCTCTCCAGCATAGATATGTTAAAACAAATGGAAAAAGTCAGTATGTATAAGAGCTGAATAGAACATTTCAAAGGTCAGCTCAAGAAGACAAAGTCAATTATTACTACAAAAATGCTCACAGACCTGGAGTTAGAAAACCAAAGGGGAAGAACAAGCTCAGCATTTCTCAAGCTGAAATAACTGAAGAAAAAACTCAAACCTCGCCTTGAAGTATCGAAGGATTCTATGGGCAAAATACTGAACAATGAAGAAAACATCAGAAGAAGATGGAAGGAATATCTACAGAGTCACTGTACCAAAAAGAAATGGTCGATGTTCAACCATTTCAAGAGATAGCATATGATCAAGAGTCAATGATCCTAAAGGAAGAAGCCCAAAGTGCACTGAAGTCATTGGCAAAGAGCAAGGCACCAGGAATTGATGGAACAAAAATTAAAATCGTTCAACAAAGTGATGCAGTGCTGGAGGCACTCATTCATCTATGCCAAGAAATCTGGGAGACAACTACCTGGCCAACTGACTAGAAGAGATCTGTATTTGTGCCCATTCCAAAGAGAGGTGACCTAATGTAATGCAGAAACCATCAGACAATATCATTGATATCCCATGTGAGTTAAGTTTTATTAAAGGTAATACAGAAATGCCTGCAACTCGGTCCTCAAACTCTCATCTTTGCTCTTCAACACTTTAAAGAGATCGTGTGCACCAGAAATGCCTAGCACAATATGTTGTTTGATTTATTGACTGCTGCTTCCATGAGTGTTGATGCTGATCAGAGCAAAATGAACTCTTTGACAACTTGAATCTTTTCTATTGCTTTAGGAAAATCTACTGCATAAGGTCTTTTTCAAGTGTTCAAGAGCAAAGATGCCAGTTTGAGGACTAAAATGTGACTAGCATAAGCCAGTTTCAGTTGCCACATATGCATGTGAAAGTTGGACAATGAATAAGGAAGACCACATAAAAATCAATGCATTTGAATTAAAGTGTTAGTCAAGAATATTGAAAGTATCATTTATGATGCCAGAGGAACAAATAAATGTGTTTTGGAAGAAGCATAGCCAGGATCATTGGACAATATCATTAATATCATATACAAGTAAAATTTTGTTAAACATAATTCAAAAATCGGTGCAACATCACATTGATAGAAATCTGACAGAGGTTTGAGTTGGATTTAGACAAGAATTGGAACAAGATGTATCATTTATGATGTCAGATAGATCTTAGCTGAAAGATTATACAGATTTGTATTTGAAGAAATATAGCCAGAGTGCTTCTTGGAAGCCAGGATGGCCATACTTTGTCTCTCATAAGTCAGACATATTGTCAAGAGGGACCAGTCACTGGAGAAGGATATCATGTTTAGTGTGGTAGAGTGTCAAAGAAAAAGAGGAAGACCCCCAGCGGGATGGATTGACACAGTGGCAGCATCAGTGTTCTCAAACACAGCAATGATTGTGAGGTTGGCCTAGGACCGAGCAGTGTTTTGTTCTGTTGTGCATAGCATCGCTATGAGTTGGTCCTGACTTGATGGTACCTAACAACAACAACAAAGTAAATGCTACCATATGAAACACAACAGAAAATAACAGACTACATCATGTCAAGTAAGTTATTTTTGTCATTCATATTAGTAAAATTCAGGTATAATTTCCTATTCCAGATATATGTATGTATATAGGGATATGTGTAGATATAGATATAGGTATATATAGACTCCTGATATGGAATTATAGGATCACCAC
>NW_006415641.1:0-1518 GCF_000296735.1 Chrysochloris asiatica | reverse complement strand
CATTAATATATATGTATATAAAGAGAGGAGTCCATGGGTTAATGTGCCAAACTGCAAAGTCATTTGAAACAGAAGGTAGGCGGTTCAAGCTCACCAGTCACTCCTCCGAAATACTATACAGGGTTGCTATGGGTCGGAACCGACTCGATGGCACTTGACAACAACAAACATATATATGTGTGTGTGTGTGTGTATATACAGAGAGAGAGAGGAATCCTGGTGTGGTGTTGTGGGCTAATGTGCTGTACTGCAACAATGTTTGAGCCATTTCAAGCTCACCAGGCACTCCTTGGAAATCCTATACAAGATCGCTATGGGTCGGAACCGACTTGACAGCATTAACAACAAAACATAGCCAGAAGGAGAGAGAGTGAGTGTCCTGGTGTGACTCTGTAGGAGAAGCAGTGGACTGCTGCTGCAGGTAGCAGTAACTGCAAGGTCAGCAGTTCAAACACACCAGCCTGTCCTTGGAAAACCCTATACAAGGTCACTAGGAGTAGGAATGGACTGGACTGCACTTAACAACATATGTACGCATGGATGATAAACAAAGAGGCATGAATTTCAGGAGATTTAGAGATTTAGAAAGTAAAGCATCATTCTATTGATCATTTATTGTGGGCTATTGAGTTTGTTCCGACTCATAGCGACCCTGTATCAGGCTTATCCATTGCAGTTCAGTGTTTATCCAACAGCAGCAAACCAAGAATCCTATAGGATATGCATTGGATATTTAATACTATATTGGCATTTTTATTAAGTGCTCTCAAGTTGATTCTGATTCATAGTGACCCTATATAGGGTTTCTGAGGATCAGTTAATGGGTTTGAACTGCTAATCTTGCAGTTAGCAGCCCAGTGTTTAGTCTACAGTGCTACACCAGGATTCCTCTAGGTTAAGAACAGGACTGGTAATCACAGGTCGGTAATTCAAACCCATCAGCCACTCTCAGAAACCCTATTCAGCATCACTGTAATTTGGAACCAATTCAATAGCACACAACAATAATAACACGATACTACACGAATTTAGATTTGCACACAGTGATATGGGTCTTTTCTCTGTCCCATCTTATGGAGAGTAGACAGATATCTGTCTAACTCTCCTAATATAACTGTGATTAGCCACAGTTCAAATCATTGTTATAATATTATTCTATTACCTTATTTGGTTAAATGTTAAAGCTCCTCTCTGTTCATTGGTTGGAAAAAGAGAAAAAAATCTTTCAATGTACACATATAAAAAAGATTCTAATCAAGTTTCCCAGAACACCTAAGAATTCAAGAATAGTTAAACATTAGAAAATAAATGTATATATCATTATTAGCAAATTAAGGGAAAAAATTCATTTGATTACATTGGACACTTTAATTATTTAAAAAATATTGTTGTTGTTGTTGTCAGGTGCCATCGAATTGGAACTGATTCATAGCTACCCCATGCACAGTAGAATGAAATAATGTCCGATCCTGGGCCAACCTCACTACTGCCGCCACACTTGACGCCATCAATGATGCC
>NW_006415640.1:4396-5441 GCF_000296735.1 Chrysochloris asiatica | reverse complement strand
AATTTGAAGGGATGGGTTTGGACCAAGAGTTCTTTTAACATCTACAGCATAATATAGTTTTCCTCCTCTTAAAAAGACAAAATGCATACATACAAGATGGCCTACATTTTAACAACAACAACAAAATGTTTTCAATTTAGAAAGAGCATTGGTACACCAAATATCTTTTAAAACATTATTATGTCCTCAGAAGATCGGAAACATTAACACAAAAATAAAATACATACAGACAAAGTTTTGAGCAATGTATAATTTTTTAAAAATTGCTATCACAACAAACAAATCCTTAACTATCCTTTAAATGGATTAATTTATACAATTTTACTGTAGAAAGAATATCAAAGATATTAAAACTGAACAAAACACCTTCTCAGTGTCTGGTTCACCTTGAAGTTTCACCTTATATGGGTACACTCAGAATTTTGCATTGTAAGCTCAAACAGCCTATGTCTACATTTATCTTAAGAATTCTGTTTGAAAAACTATCATAGTGGCTGTAGATCGTTTCTCCCTTCTATGGGGATAAGGTATTTATTGTCTTCTATGGACCACCTCCTCCCCCATCCACCCCACCCTTTTTTTTTTTCCATTTTGGGCATTCCCTCTTAAAATGTCCTACTTTCCACATTTAAAGTATCTGTTTTCTCCTCTGGCCATTTTTGGATTTCCCTCCCCTCCTGTTTTGTCCTGACTGTGGGGGTTGGGATCCCGAGGAGCATTGGTTAATTGTCCTTCTCCGAGTTGCCTGCCTGAAAGTGGTGGTGGTGATGTGTGTCCTGGAGTCGGTTCTGACTCATAGTGAGTGACCCTATATATAGTTTCTAAGGCTGTAAACCATTACAGGAGCAAAAAGACCCATCTTTTTCCCATGGAACTGCTGGTAGTTTCAAACTGCTGACCTTGAGGCTTGTAGCCCAATTTGTAAGCATTATGCTACTAGAGCTCTTTGCCCTAAGGTTGACAACATAGTTTTCTGTTTCTGTTTTTCTTGATCCCGCTTTACATACACCTTTTCAGTTTCCTTTAATAGTTCTTCCATAGACCT
>NW_006415640.1:2087-4296 GCF_000296735.1 Chrysochloris asiatica | reverse complement strand
TCTACATTTATCTTAAGAATTCTATTTGAAAAACTACCATATTGGCTGTAGATCGTTTCTCCCTTCTACGGGAATAAGGTATTTATTGTCTTCTACGGACCACCTCCTCCCCCATCCACCCCACCCTTTTTTTTTTTTCCCATTTTGGGCATTCCCTCTTAAAATGTCCTCCTTTTCCACATTTAAAGTATCTGTTTTCTCCTCTGGCCATTTTGGGTTCTCCTCCCCTCCTGTTTTGTCCTGACTGTGGGGGTTGGGATCCCGAGGGGAATTGGTTAATTATCCTTCCCTGCTTTGCCTGCCTGAAAATGGTGGTGTGTATCCTGGAGTTGATTCTGACTCCTAGTGACCCTATATATGGTTTCTAAGGCTATAAACCATTACAAGAGCAAAAGACCTCATCCTTTTCCTGTGGAACTGCTGGTAGTTTTGAACTGCTGACCTTGAGGTTTGTAGCACGATTTGTAACCATTTTGCTACTAGAGCTCCTTGCCCTAAGGTTGACAACATAGTTTCCAGCTTTCTGTTTCTGGTTTTCTTTATCCCGCTTTACATACACCTTCTCAGTTTCCTTTAATAGTTCTTCCATAGACCTGGTTTTCCAGTTTTCTAATATTTTTGTGTCTTTTACAGATATCAGGCCAAGTGTTAGTGACAAAACGGAGCTTTAATGCTCCCTGTCCCAAAGGATCTTTTGGGTCTAACCTGGTGTGTTTTCTCACTCATTTGCCCTCTTTTTTTTTTTGGTCTCCTGAACCAGTTAGGGGTACACTGGCGAATCCCCATTTCTCCTCTTCCTAAGGGACTTTTCCTCGAGGAGAGCTCAGGGTTGTGAGTCTGAGGTGTAGAAGGAAGGGCAGGATTGTAAGGCAGGGCGTAGAGAGAAAAGGGGGTCCCAAGGGGAAGAAAGTTTTTCTTTCTCTGCCCTGTTATCCCTTGTCTTAAGTGCAAATAGGACAACAGGACCCCCGTCTCCAGGATAGGGCATAATCTATTTCCTCCTGAGGCTAGGTCTTTTGTTATTGGCATATTCAATTAAAAATTGATAGACCCAGGCCTCCTCTGAGTCAAATTTAGGCCAAAAGACAGTTTAAAAATTGATTCCTGTGTCCAAAAGAAACAAATATCTTATCATTTGTTCTAGTCCACTTTAGTTCATGCACTATTATTCTAATGTTGTGAAGTGCCGTCAAGTCAGTTCCGACCCATAGCAACCCTGTATAGGGTTTCCAAGGAGCGACTGGTGAGCTTGAACCACCAACCTTGCAGTTCAAACTGACTTTGCAGTCTAGCGCATTAACCCACAGCGCCACACCAGGACTCCTAAAAAAATACATATGGAACGCTTCACAAATTTGCGTGTCTTTCTTGCGCAGAGGCCAGGCTAATCTTCTCTGTATCCTTCCGATTTTAGTATATGTGCTGCCGAGCATTAATCCTAATAGACTGTTAACGGGGAATTTTGTCCTTGGTTTCATTGTCTCTAGAGATTCTTTTACCAGTATTATTTCCCATCCCGGCTACCTGGCTGTGTCTTCTTACAAAGAGGTTAACTCCTCTTCTATACTTGGAGGTTTCTTGCTCTCTTTTATTTTCGCTTCGTCCATCTCCGGCCACTTCCCTCGTGGGAACGTTGGACCCCTCTTAGCAATTGGTGTGTAGGTATAAACCCCCGATTCGGATCGAGTTCTTGACTCGATACCGCCCTAAGCCATATGAGGTGGGCATGGAACCGTGGATCAGGATTCCACACTCGCTTTGTGCCCAGGGCACATCTCATTCATATACACACAACCTCCGGGATGTCCCAACCACCAAGAAAGCATTGGTCGCCCCTGCGGTTTTGGTTACGTTGGCCTGTACACAAGAGTTACCTGGTTGCCACGTGGTGATGCTCGAGTAGGCCTTTTTCCCACTTTGCCAAGGGTCCTTGGGAGACTTCAGCTGATCTCTCCCGAGGGGGGGCTGCTGTAACTGGACAGCAGGACGTGTCTCCCTCAGAGGAGAAGGCTAAAGCTGCTTCCCAAAGGGAATGGGAAATCCCGGACAGGCCCCCAAATAGTTAGAAATGAATCCCAATGTCGCATAAAAGACACTCAGTGAGACTAAATTACGTTGGCAAAGCAAAATTTACTCCTGCAAGAGGGTGCGTGCGCATAGCCGTACATACAGGAACAGGCCAGCGAGCACACCGAGTGGACAGTCCACT
>NW_006415640.1:0-1542 GCF_000296735.1 Chrysochloris asiatica | reverse complement strand
GTCACAGAACTGGGCAGTGTTTTGTTCTGTTGTACGTAATGTTGCTATGAGTCAGAACTGACTGGAAGGCGCCTACTAGCAACAACATGAAACAGAAGAGAACTGCCCTATGGGATTTCCTAAGGTTTGAACTGCAAGGTCGCCCGTTCAGAGTTGGAACCAACTCAACAGCACTTAACAGCAGCTGTTGATGGAACCTATGTCTTTCTCCCTCAAAGCATCTGGTGAGTTCAAACTATCAGACTTTCAGTTAGCAGCCAAGTGATTAAGCCAAGTGCTTAATCACTGGCTCCTTGTGAGGGGGTGGGGAAACTAGATGAAGGCAATGAAACAACCAGAATGAAAATCCTGAGTACGTACAAGCAACGTGAAGAATGTGACCAGGACCACTGAACAAGGTGTATAGAAATGATTGAATCAGGAACCAAACCACTGTGTAAACCTTCAAGGAAAAAATAATAAAATATTATTAAAAATGTATATAGATATATATGCTGTTAAGGGCTATTGAGTCAGTTCCAACCCACAGCGAGCCTGTATAGGATTTCCAAGGAGCAGCTGGTGAGCTTGAACAGCCTATATATAGTTGTTGTTAAGTGCCATCGAATCAATTCGACCCATAGCGAGCCTGTATAGGGTTTCCGAGGAGCAGCTGGTGAGCTGGAACAGCTGACCTTGCAGTTCAAACGACTTTGCAGTCTGAAGCATTCATTAACCCACAGCGCCACACCGGGACTCTCTCTCTCTCTCTCTCTCTCTATATATATATATATATATTTTTTTTTTTCTCCTCTGTATATATATATATAGTTCTTAAGTGCTGTGGAGTCGGTTCTAACTCATAGAGACCCTTATAGGATTTCTGGGGGTTTACATCTTTGGAAGGACAGTAAGCTTCATCTTTCTCCTGCAGGCGGCTCAGGGGTTCCAACTGTGGATCTTGTGGTTCGCAATCCAGTGCTTGTCAAAGGGAGCCACCCATTGTCACAAATATGCTACATCAATACAAGGTGCTAATTCCAGGAGCAACAGTGGGCAGAGGAGAGAGAGGATGTATGGGAACATTCTGTAATTTCTGCACAGTTTTTCTGCAATCCTGATCCATGGAGACCCCCGTACAACAGAACACAATGTTGCCTGGTCCTGTGCTATCCTCACAGGGGTACTTCATTCCTTTGTTGCAGCCGCTGTGTGTTCTGAGGGCCTTCCAACCTAGGGGGCTCATCTCTCGGCGCAATGTTGGATAGTATTTGGTTTTGATCCATAGAGTTTTCACGGTTTAATTTTTGGGAGTAGATTGCCAAATCTTTCTTCCTAGTCTTGTAGGCTGGAAGCGCGGCTGAAACCTGTCTACCATTGGTGACCCAGTTGGCATTTGAAATACTAGAGTTTCCAGCATCTAGCAAAACACAAACCACCATTGTACGACAGACAGACAACTGTTGACTTCAAGAAATGAACTATGGAGTGGATTCTGACTCACAGTGGCCCGATAGGACAGAGTCCAACCTTCGGGGTTCTGAGACTGCAGTGTTATGGAAG
>NW_006415639.1:4265-4891 GCF_000296735.1 Chrysochloris asiatica | reverse complement strand
ATTCTATTGTGTATATGTTCCAATGTTTGTTTATCCACTCTTCCACTGATGAGCATTTAGACTGTCTCCGTCTTTGTGCTATTGTGAATAGCTGTTTGCATGTATCTACTTGTGTCATGGTTCGTGTTCCTTGTGGATCTATACCCAGTAGAGGGATTTCTCAGGAAGCACTATAGTGACTTCCACATTGTTGTTGTTGTTAAGTGCCGTCGAGTCGGTTCCGACCCATAGCGACCCTGTACAGGGTTTCCACATTAGGTGCACCATTTTACAGTCCCACCAGTAATGTAGGAGGTTCCCAGTCTCCACATCTTTGCCAGCATGTGTTGTTCTCTGTTTTTTTTTGGTTTTGTTTTTGTTTTTAACTTTGCATCTCTCTAATGACTAATGACCGTGAACATTTCTTCATATGCTTGTTGGCTGCCTGAATGTCTTCCTAGATAAAGTGTATGTTCATGTCCTGTGCCCATTTTTTTTTGTTGGGTTGTTTTGTTCTTATAGAGATGCTATAGTTTTATAAACTTTAGAGATTAGTCCTTGTCTGATATTGTTGTTGTTGTCAGGTGCCATCAAGTCGGAACCGACTCATAGCGACCCCATGCACAGCAGAACGAAACAATGTCCAA
>NW_006415639.1:0-1300 GCF_000296735.1 Chrysochloris asiatica | reverse complement strand
TCTGAGCTCTTTTTGCTGTGTTCCAAAGGTTTTGATAAGTTGTTTTTTCACTCTTGTTTGACTTAAGGAAATTTTTTTTTTTTCATTTTTGCATTTGATGTATTATCAAGTAGCTTTTAAGCAAGGTTTTATTCAATTTACATGTATTTGATTTTTTTGTTGTTGATGCTTTTAAATTCCATTGAGTCTGTTCTGACTCATATTGTTGTTATGTCCCATCGAGTCAGCTCCAACCCATAGCGACCCTGTATAGAGTTTCTAAGACGCAGCTGGTGAACTTGAACAACCGACCTTGTGGTTCAAACTGACTTTGCAGTCCAGTGCATTAATCCACAGCAACACACCAAGACTCCTGAGACCCTATATATGGTTTCCAAGGAGCAGTTGGTGGGTTTAACCACAGACCTTAAAGTTAGTAGTCCAGTGCTTATCTTACAGCACCACATCAGAACTCCATTATAAACTCAGTGTTGTCAAATTAGTGTAAGTTTCTAAACACAATGCTCTCAAGTTCTATACTTGGCTCACTGAGTAAAATTCAAAGCCTAGCTTGGGTCAGCAGACCACAGGAGGGGAGCAGGAAATGTGACCCTTTTACCTGTACCAAAAGGAACATGCAAGTGTGTGGTTTACATAGTAATAGAAATATTGAGTCTAAGATAGATTGAGTAACCCCACACAATCCAATAATAAACATAAGCAATTGGAAAGGCTATCACAGGTCAGTTTTTAGAAAGAGAAAGAGAGATTAAAAAAAATTCGTTTGCATGGTTATACGGGGTCTGACAAGTCCAAACTCTGTAGATCCAGCTTATCCTTCAGAGTGGAGATTCCAGCAGTCTTGTGTCCCAAAATCCATAAGATAGATGATGGGAGAAACAAAGATTAAGAAAGTTCTAACAAAATAGCTCTTTATAGTCTGGAGACAGAACACACTCTAGACAAACTCCATTTTTCCTCTTAAGATATTCAACTGATTAATTGAGGTCCATTCCTAAAATGGAGGGTAATCTTTTTAACTTAAAGCCAAGTGATTTAATCACATGTAACTACTTGTGATGGTATGGATTGCAGCTCAATGTAAAGAAAGCAAAATCCTCACCACTGGACCAACAAACAACTTTCTTATCAACGGAGAACAAATTGAAGTTGTCAAAGACTTCATTTTTCTTGGATCAACCATCAACATTCAAAGAAGCAGCAGCCAGGAAATCAAACAATTTTGATTTGCATTAGGCAAATCTGCTGCACAAAACCTTTTTAAAATATTGAAAAGCAAAGATGTCAGCTTGAGGACTAA
>NW_006415638.1:3675-4957 GCF_000296735.1 Chrysochloris asiatica | reverse complement strand
TAGGGTGAGGGCTAGGGCTGTTAGGGCTTCAGGGCTCGGGCTAGGGCTGATAGAGGTTTAGGGCTAGGGCTAGTGCTGTTAGGGCTTTAGGGCTAGGGCTTTTAGGGCTTTAGGTCTAGGCTTAGGGCTCTTAAGGCTTTAGGGCTTTAAGGCTAGGGCTAGGGCTTTTAGGGCTTTAGGTCTAAGTCTAGGGCAAGGGCTGTTAGGGCTTTAGTACTAGTGCTTGGGCTAGGGCTCATAGGGATTTAGGGCTAAGGCCAGTGCTAGGGCTTTAGGGCTTTAGGTCTAAGTCTAGGGCTAGGGCTGTTAGGGCTTTATTACTAGAACTTGGGATAGGGCTGTTAGGGATTTAGGGCTAAGGCCAGGGCTAGGGGTTTAGGGGTAGGTTTATGGCTAGTTCTGTTAGGGCTTTAGGGCTAGGGATAGGGCTAGTGCTGTTAGTGATTTAGGGCTTTAGGGCTAGGGCTTGGGTTATTAGGGATTTAGATCTAGGACTAGTGCTAGTCCTGTTTTTGCTTAAGGGCTATGGTTAGGGCTAGGGCTAATACTCCTTTAAGGCTATGCCTAGAGCTAGGGCATTAGTGCAAGGGCTTTAGTGCTAGGGCTATGAATAGAGCTGTTATTGCTTTAGGTCTATGGCTTGGGCTATGGTATTAGGGCAAGGGCTTTAGGTCTAGCTTTAGGGCTGTTAGGCCTTTTGGGATAGGGCTAGAGCTAGGACCGAAAGGGATTTAGGGTTAGGGCTAGTGCTGTTAGGGCTTTAGGGCTAGGGATAGTGCTAGGGCTGTTAGGGCTTTTGGGTTAGGGCTAGGGCTGTTAGGGCTTTAGGGCTAGGGCTAGGGCTACAGCTGTTAGGGCTTTAGGGATAGGGCTAGTGCCAGCCTGTTAGGGCTTTAGGGCTAGTGCTATTGCTAGGGCTTTTAGGGCTTTAGGGTTAGGGCTATTGCTGGAGCTAGGGCTAGGGCTGATAGGGCTTTAGGGCATCGGTTAGGGCTAGGGCTTTTAGGGCTTTAGGTCTAGGACTAGCGTTAAAGCTGTTAGCGCTGTAGGGCTAGGGCTAGGGCTAGGGCTCGTGCTGTTAGGGCTTTAGGGATAGGACCAGGCCTAGAGCTGTTAAGGCTTTAGGGCTAGGGACAGGGCTGTTAGGGCTTTAGGGCTAGGGATGGGGCTACAGCTGTTAGGGCTTCAGGGATAGGGCTAGGGCTAGCATGTTAGGGCTTTAGGGCTAGGGCTAGTGCTAGGGCTGTTAGGGCTTTAGGGCTAAGGCTAGGGCTGTTAAGGC